>NC_092416.1:132680474-132897974 GCF_040894005.1 Engystomops pustulosus | reverse complement strand
CTGGGGGAGCTGTATGCTGGCGCGTGTATGACTGGGGGAGCTGTATGGTGGCGCGTGTATGACTGGGGGAGCTGTATGGTGGCGCGTGTATGACTGGGGGAGCTGTATGGTGGCGCGTGTATGACTGGGGGAGCTGTATGGTGGCGCGTGTATGACTGGGGGAGCTGTATGGTGGCGCGTGTATGACTGGGGGAGCTGTATGCTGGCGCGTGTATGACTGGGGGAGCTGTATGGTGGCGCGTGTATGACTGGGGGAGCTGTATGGTGGCGCGTGTATGACTGGGGGAGCTGTATGGTGGCGCGTGTATGACTGGGGGAGCTGTATGGTGGCGCGTGTATGACTGGGGGAGCTGTATGGTGGCGCGTGTATGACTGGGGGAGCTGTATGGTGGCGCGTGTATGACTGGGGGAGCTGTATGGTGGCGCGTGTATGACTGGGGGAGCTGTATGGTGGCGCGTGTATGACTGGGGGAGCTGTATGGTGGCGCGTGTATGACTGGGGGAGCTGTATGGTGGCGCGTGTATGACTGGGGGAGCTGTATGGTGGCGCGTGTATGACTGGGGGAGCTGTATGGTGGCGCGTGTATGACTGGGGGAGCTGTATGGTGGCGCGTGTATGACTGGGGGAGCTGTATGGTGGCGCGTGTATGACTGGGGGAGCTGTATGGTGGCGCGTGTATGACTGGGGGAGCTGTATGGTGGCGCGTGTATGACTGGGGGAGCTGTATGGTGGCGCGTGTATGACTGGGGGAGCTGTATGGTGGCGCGTGTATGACTGGGGGAGCTGTATGGTGGCGCGTGTATGACTGGGGGAGCTGTATGGTGGCGCGTGTATGACTGGGGGAGCTGTATGGTGGCGCGTGTATGACTGGGGGAGCTGTATGGTGGCGCGTGTATGACTGGGGGAGCTGTATGCTGGCGCGTGTATGACTGGGGGAGCTGTATGCTGGCGCGTGTATGACTGGGGGAGCTGTATGCTGGCGCGTGTATGACTGGGGGAGCTGTATGCTGGCGCGTGTATGACTGGGGGAGCTGTATGCTGGCGCGTGTATGACTGGGGGAGCTGTATGCTGGCGCTGGCGCGTGTATGACTGGGGGAGCTGTATGCTGGCGCTGGCGCGACTGTGGGTTAGCTGCGCGCTGGCGCGACTGTGGGTTAGCTGCGCGCTGGCGCGACTGTGGGTTAGCTGCGCGCTGGCGCGACTGTGGGTTAGCTGCGCGCTGGCGCGACTGTGGGTTAGCTGCGCGCTGGCGCGGGCATGACTGTAGGGCCAACATGGGGAGAGAAACAGAACTGGACGGCACATCCACACATCACGGAATGATCTACTGTCGCTGGGCTACATTTACAAAACGAACTTGAGGTTCTTCGTTACATTTTGAAGTTCACTAACAACTTCCTCTCAGCTTGTGCCTGGGACCACATGGAACAGTGAGTTTTCAAGACCTGCTCACACATGGTGAGCATTAGGTCCTGTATTGCATGGCATCTGCCGCTTCTGTGATGCGGTGCTGGTGGGGACCCAGGGCCTGGAGCCATGGGGGCTATGCCTGCCAGTATGGGTGCTGAAGCAACAATGTCTTGGTCCCTGCTGGCGCTGTGCTGCAGCGGTGGTGGACGCCATGTGATGCCACACACAATAGCGTAGGGACCCACTACAACGAGGTCACCGTGAAGTGGTTTATGGACTTGTGCAATTTGATGAAAATGTAACGAAGAACCTTGAGTTTGTTCTGAAAATGTAGCCTAGCGGCAGTAGATCATTGTATGATGTGCCGTCCAGTTCTTTTCTATCCCCATATTCATCTTATGGAATGTCTGCAAAGGTGCCCGGCAATCTCCATCACAACCAGCAGAGACCCCCACTGATCAGCAAGTTGGATGGAATAGGGGCTAACTTGTATTTTGCTGGAGAACCCCTTTGATGATGTAGACAATGCGTTTTTCTTAGACAATGTGTTTTCCTTTCTTTGTGGAAACTGATGCGGAAAATAAATTAAGTTGGTTGCCGCTTATATCATACTTTCACAGGGTGCATATAAGACTCTCTAAAAGGGTTGCCCATGCTGTATAATGTCTATCATAACCACTCCAATAGCAGTGATTGGAGGGGGTTATCCCATATAACCAGTGACTACAAGCCGACCTCCATCCACCAAAAACCAGTAGCACATGCAATGTCTCATGAAATAAAGTTGCATGACCCGCAGGTCCCAGTGGTGAACTGGAAACTTTATCAGGATGTATGTATACTAAAGTATAAGCCAAGTTTTTAGCACAACTCGCTACGCTGGGCTGGCTGGCTATATACTATACTATGCTGGGCTGGCTGGCTGTGGACTGCAAGGGGCTGGCCGGCCTGCTATATACCACTGGGGGCTGGCTGGCTGACCTGCTGTATACCACTGAGGAAGCTAATACTCGAAACAATAGGTTTTCCCAGATTTTAGTGGTAAAATTATGTGCCTCAGCTTGTACTTGAGTATATATGGTAAGTGTAATATGGTTGACCCTATTAGATCTCAAACCTACCTGGAGAGTCCAATAAGGTATAACAGACCCGTCTCTGGTGCCCCCTGCGCCTGCACAGTAATGCAATGAACCTGGAGCAGTACCCAAGGCACATGCGCAGTGAAGCTGGGTTGTAGTATGCGGCTGCAAGATACTAGTGCCAAGTATACCTAAAAGGTGTTTTTTGTTTAAATACTTTTAAGGAGGATCTGTCGGCTATCAACTGTTGGCACATTATTTATTAATGGCGACCATGCAAACTAGCGTCATGATTGGGTCAGGGACAGGAGGAGGAAGATTGACCTGATTCATTCAGAGCTGAAGGCTCTTCCAGACCTAGCCCTGCCAATGGCTACCTAGGCTCCTATTGCTATCCCACTTGCAGTGGAGAGTTGCATAATATTAAATGCCCCTAGAGATCTTTTATGTATCACAAACACATATACACAAGAATCTTATAAAATACTAATAAAGTATTATAAAAAGCATAAAGGACCCTCACAAAACTTAAGCCGTTGCCATAACTACACTGTTTAACAGAAAATCTATTTTAATAGTTTATTTTTGTATAAATTCACAGATTTTAGGGCTGCATATGAATTAATAAACTGTCCTGAATTAATCCTAAGAAATCCAAACAGATTTGCATTGTCACAATTTTTTTTTATTTTTAACATTGTCCTTAACATTTGTGCTTGTTAAAAAGCAATGTTAACTGAATGTTAACATGTCAATGTCTGTGTATACAATGGGTTTTGTTAATGCAAATGTTGGCAGCAATGTAATGAGGCAAATCTCCTCAGCTGTGGTATTTAGTTAAAAACGCAGTGTGAATGCGACCTAACATCACAAATGGGAAAGCGGGTTTAGAGTAGAAATCCATTTGGATAAAGATTTGCTCTTTGGTACAACACCAACCTTCACAAAGATTGTTTTTGCAAATGTACATATTACATTGTAAACAAGTGTAGATTGTCAGCTATACGGTTCTATACAGATACAACTGTACACAGCTGTGGTGTATGGCAGAGGGATAGCCTTTCAGTACATGTTAGAAGAATGGGCTCAGTGTACATGATTCTGCACATATCCCATAGACTCCTGTAAACTGTCTTTTTATTGAACAGGGTTTTTTTTTATTATATCTTTCCTTCATGAAGTTTTTACCATGTGTATTTGAAATGTGTGGACTTCATACATACTGTTCTTTTTTTTTTTTTTTTTCCTTCCATGATCATCCAGGCTGCTATATGGCAAGCGCTGAATCACTACGCATACCGAGATGCCGTATTCTTGGCAGAAAGACTTTATGCAGAAGGTAAGTTATATATTTCTTTCTGCGGAGTCCATGCAGTTAAGTGGCTTGTGGTTGTAGACAAGCGTTTGAGACAACGGGCTGATAATTATTATGACTCTTCCTTTGCTCTTATTCTACCATTTCTATTATAGAGCCCTTTAACCTAGGCATGGTTAAAGGGTTATTATCTATATACAACCCTTGTCTATCTGATATTTGGCAAAAGATTCCAGCAATGTTAAGATCTATAGAAATGACTCCTAAACCTAAGTGTAAAATGGGGAGAGAACCAGTGATCTAATGGCATACAGGGACTTTTGGACAAGTGTTGGTTGGAAGGCTATAATGGATTGCAGTGTTAATGGCTAAATTGGTAGGTTATATTCTGTGCTGCAGAGGTTTATGTCCAGACATGGGTGGAGTAAATACCCCGGACGTTGTCTGAATGTGTTCTCTCTCCTCCAGTGCATTCAGAAGAGGCATTATTTCTCCTAGCCACATGTTATTACCGCTCAGGAAAAGCTTATAAGGCTTACCGGCTCCTGAAAACCCACAGCTGTGCCACCCCACAATGTAAATATCTTCTTGCAAAATGCTGCGTGGACCTTAGCAAGTGAGTATCTCCTGCTTACCTGGTTGTCTTTTTTTGTTTGCATATATTTTAATCCAGTTAATTTTTATGTAGAAGCTGTGTAATCCATTACTGTAAAAGGATTTGAGACCAGTCAGTTTCTTTTGTATTTATTTTTTTTAATTTTTATTCATACATAACCGTCATAACAAGGGGAGTTGACCATTTACAGAGATACAAAAAATATCAGAGGAAAAGATGAATTGGACGAGTCTTCGCCCCCTTATGATCCTGTGTATATAGTGAAACATGTTGAGAGGACTTGTTAGTTGTTTTTATTGTATACTTATAATGTTCAAATATTGTTTCATTTAGTGATGTCAATGCATGTGCAGCAGGAGACGGTGTTAATCCAGCACTTAAAGGGGTTTGCCCGTTAAAGAAAGTTCTCAAATTTTAATCCCCTAGTGATTTTTACACAAGATAACTTTTAATCCCTTACTCAGGTGTTATTGCTGTTTTAGCTCCTATCACTCAGTGATAGTCGGTGTAAAATTCGAGTGTGGACAGGGAATCTCTGAGCAGACACATGATCCCTCTGTGAGATGCTATGTGCGGACAAGGCGCTTAGATTATCAGGGTACAGGTTTTATCTACACTTTCATTTATCTTCTGACACAGAAAAAGAGAGATGATGAGACTGATATAAAACACAATGACACTCTCAGCTTTGCTAACTCGCCTGTAACACAAAGTCAGCTCTGCTATATGCCTCCCTCCCAGATATATACCTTATTGGTCTGTAGCTTGTAGAGTAATTCTCTGCACACTGCTGCTTGCCGTCAGGAAGTGCCTGTGTCTGAGCTGATATTGTAATGTAGGGGAAGGGTTAGGAAGCAGAGAGAACTGCAACATACAGACACGAGACGTTATTCATTAGAAGAATCTGACTATAGGCAGGAGATTTACAGTCTTATCCAGGGGCAACCATGATTGTATACACCCAGACTGATAGACAAGTTGTATATCTATGGAATTATTTCTGTGAAATGCTGTATTTTTGTTAATAACAGTGAAGTAGAGAATGTGTCATTTTGTTATCCTGCATTTATTTAAGAATCATGGGAATACCCCTTTAAAACAATACTGCTACACTTTCACATTGTGTTTTAGATCCTTTGTTAAAAGTACAAAGATTCACAGTAAGATAAATTTAAATGTTCCTGGCATTATATGGAAGTCTTGTGCATATTGTGGAAAATTGCTTCTAAATTACTGAAAATATAAAAGGTGTCACTGGCCAGGAGGGTGGCTTCCATTTTATAGCTGGAAAAATGCAGTTTGTAAAGTTCTACCTCTTTTGACCTGTTTCTCCTGTTTAATTTCTTTACAGACTAGCAGAGGGTGAACAGATCTTGTCTGGTGGAGTTCTGAATAAACAAAAAAGCCAGGAGGAGATAGTAACAGAGTTTGGAGACTCTGCCTGCTTTACACTATCGCTGCTCGGCCATGTATATTGGTAAGCTTCCTCCTGTGGAAACATTAGGGGCACTCTAAGGGTTGTTTCAGATGAACATGGCCATGGCTGTGAACATGAAAATGGTCCTTGCGTAAAATAACTCTATGATGTCTAGAGTTCCATCTGGGACACAGTGTTCGGTCCATGAAAAACGAGCAGCACAAGGTGCGTGATTTATGGACCATCTTGTGGTTCTGGCCTGATTACTAAAATTGGATGGTTTCCCAAGTATTATTGCCAACCTCAAAATACTTATCAGGATGCCAAATTATTCATTAGCTTTACATAAAAGTATTGTTGGCACGTCATTGAATTGTATTGCTGATCTCTTTACAGCAAAACTGATCGATTCGCCAAAGGATCCGAATGTTACCAAAAGAGCCTTAGTCTAAATCCTTTCCTGTGGTCCCCGTTTGAGGCATTATGTGAAATAGGTAAGATTTGTGGAAGAGCTCTTGCCCTTTTGGTTGTTCTGTTACATTTGTCATAGAGATCTCTAGCATTGCATTGAAAAGAATCACAGATCATGCTGTCTTTAAAAAAATAAAAAATAGAGCTTGTCCCTTTTTTTCTTCCAAAAATAGTTTCATACTTTTGTTTTTCCATTGTTCTTAGGTGAAAAGCCAGACCCTGAGCAGACATTCAAACTGACCTCACTCCAGAACTTCAGTAGCTGCCTACCGAATACTTGCACATTAATGGTAAACAACCACAACATAATATCCCACAGGCAAGCTGACACAGTATTAATGGAGACTCCTCAAGACACTATTGTAAGTGTTAATGAAAAAAAAAAATGTTTTTTTTATAAGCAGCATGTTTAGGTCTTCTGAAAATGCTATATTTTTCTGTTCCAGGGCATTTTTACAGTTAACTGGAATTGGTTAAATGTATATTTTCAAAAGTTTGTTCCCTGAATGATTACACTGACAGGCAGACTCCAATTTATAAAGCAGTAGTTCAAATGTGCCACTGCTGAATCCTGGCTTCTAAAATGGTAAAATGTAGCTTTTTTAGGTTTTAAACCAAAAATGTGACTACCATATATACTAGAGTATAAACTGACAGATTATAAGCTGAGGCCCCTAATTTTGCCACCAAAAACTGGGAAAACCTATTGACTTGCGTATAAGCCGAGGGCGGGAAATGCATTGGTCACAGCCCCCTGTAGTATATAGCCTGCCAGCCCCCAGTTTGCCCAGCACTTAAAAATAAACTTGCATACTCCCCTTCAGGTGGTCCCGATGTTCGGCGTCACTCCCCTTCTGTCCTCCGGTTTCCCGTGGCTCCTCTTCTGTCTGCTGTAACAGCCATGCGCTAATGTGTTAGTATGCGCCGGCAGGCAGAGCTCATGGCCACATCTCTGCTGGCTATTACAGCAGACAGAGGAGCCGTGGGAATCGGAGCATCTCTGAGAAGACAGAAGGGGAGTCGCGCCGAGCAACGTGGGCTCCGGAAGGTGAGTATGTAAGTTTTTTTTTTTTTCTTTTTTGGTTTGTTTATACATATTACACCTTGCTAAATTCTCCAAGGGGTGTGCTTTCCTAAATGGTGTCACTTGTTTGGGTTCTTCTCAGTTTTGTACCACTAGGACTCTCCAAATGCATCTTGTTACATGTAAAGGATGTCTGTAAAATTTGCCTTCTAAAACGCCAACGTACCTCTTTCCCTTGTGAGCCGTGCTGTGTACCCATACAACATTTTATATGCACATTTGAGGCAATTCTACACTCAGGAGAAATCGTTTTACATATGTTTGGGGGGTTATGTCCTCTTTTATCCCTTGTTGCTTAATGAAATTAGGCGTAAAAGTGACTTTTTGGGGGGAAATTTCATCTTTTTCCTTTAGGGCTTAATTGAATCAAACACCTGTAGGGGCAAATATACATATTACACCTCGCTAAATTCTCCAATGGGTGTGCTTTCCAAAATGGTGTCTCTTGTTCGGGCTTTCCTCTCTTTGGGTACCACTAGGGCTCTCTAAATGCACCCTGTCACATGAAAACTTTATCAGCCATATTTGTCCTCCAAAAACGAAACAGCGCTCTTTCCCTTCCAGTTTTTTTTCCCCATCACCACGACGGCACCAACCAGAGAGAGGGATCCGCCCCCAGGGACAGGAAACCTGAGCATAAAAAACACGCCCTTCCTATCCTGCCTCAGTGGTTTCCTGTCCCTGGCGGGAACCTGAGTGTGTAGAGAACTCCTGGTACCTGTCAGACAACAGGTACTAGGGTTTTGAACCCAGCCAGTGAGCTGGAGATCGTCCAGATCTGGAGTGATCCAAAGCCTAGCCCCAGAAACAGCATGATGTGGGGACTAGAGTGCGCCTGTTCGGGGTTCCTGCTGCACGCTGCTGATCCCAGAGTGGGAGCCCAGCCGTGTCCGACATCTCTAGAAGCAGGGTGAATGGCGCTAACAGGATGGGACTTCTGGCGTCCCGTACAGAACACGCCTCCAGTTGGATTGGTTTGTGTCTGTTGGATTATCCATTTGAGGGGCTAACGGAACCTGACAAGGAGCTCACCGTATCCCCGCAGACCCGGCAGAACCTCTGTACCTATATGAGAGTTCTGGGTGGTAAGTCTATTTTTCTTCTATTACACTCAGGATATGTAGTGTGTAATATGAATTTTGGTTAACTTATGGAAAAGCTACCAGCCATTCTAAACTCAAACATGCTTGCTTTTGTGAGGGGGCTGCATCTATGCAGCATTTAAATCTGTAATCCTGGTTAGTAGCTCAAGTCACAGCTTTTGATTAATTACTCTTGCAGGTTCAGTTAATTATCTAACGACTTGCAGGTTAGCCTCTCCTCCTAGGTGGAGAGATGTGCAGGACTGAGACCCCTCACAGAGCACATGGTTACTCTTCAGTTATCTTGGAAGGTCTGATGAACCACATGCTGCTTTTATTATGCTTGGCCTGGACTAAAAGTGAGTTCCCATCAACATTGATCATTTGGAAACTCAAGATTACAAGATGTAGTAAAACATTTGTTATATGGGCTATGCCTGCAAACTTGTTAGGTTTTAACAACTGAGTGTTGGCATATTGCAGTTTGGTAACAGATGTGCAGTTTCCTAACCTAATTCAAACTGCTCTCTCCAACCTTGTACATCCTACATACAATAGGATATAAAAGGTTTATTCATATAGCACATTGTGGTTGCGGGACCATTAACACATTTACATTTGACTATGTATTCGCTGAGAAGGTGGCCTTTGAGTGTCCACACACTGAAAGATGGGAATCCATCAGGCTCACGGAGCCTGACTAGGAGTCACCCCCACCCCCACCCCCCCCCCCAACCTCAGACCTGGAGTTGTGAGGCCAAGATAGGGAACTGGTAATATGATTAATACCATAATCTTTTCTTTCAGCAATTGTATCACCTGAGGTATAGAGTATATTGTTAATTATGCCTCAATCCTTGCTGGAAATAGTTTCACAGATGCAGGGTAATGTGAATTATGATATATCCCTTGCTGTGAATAGTTCCACAGATACAGAGTAATGTGAATGATGCTATATTCCTTGCAGTTAAGTGGTTCCACAAATACCCAAGGAAATGTGAATAATTACATAATCCTTGCTGTGAATAGTTTACACAGATACACAAAGTAATGTGAATGATCCCAGCTGTGAGCGGTGGTTCCACAAATACCCAAGGTAATGTGAATAATTACATAATCCTTGCTGTGAATAGTTTCCACAGATACACAAAGTAATGTGAATGATCCCGGCTGTGAGCGGTGGTTCCACAAATACCCAAGGTAACGTGAATAATTACATAATCCTTGCGGTGAATAGTTCCACGGATACAGAGTAATGTGAATGATGCTATACTCCTTGCTGTGAGCGGTGGTTCCACAAATATCCAAGGTAATGTGAATAATTACATAATCCTTGCTGTGAATAGTTTCCACAGATACACAAAGTAATGTGAATGATCCCGGCTGTGAGCGGTGGTTCCACAAATACCCAAGGTAATGTGAACTATTACATAATCCAGGCTGTGAACAGTTTTCCACAGATACACAAGGTAATGTGAATGATCCAGGCTGTGAGCGGTGGTTCCACAAATACCTAAGGTAATGTGAACTATTACATAATCCAGGCTGTGAACAGTTTTCCACAGATACACAAGGTAATGTGAACGATAACATAAAACTGTCTGTGGGCGGTGGCTCCACAAGTACCCACAAAATAATGGGAAGTATGCAAAAAAAAAAAAAAAAAAAAAAAAAACCTTGATAGAAGCAGTAGTTTCACAGGTAAGCGAGTAATGTGAACGATGCCAGAGTCCTTGCTGGAAGCAGCTGGTCCCCAGGTAAGTAGGTAATGTGAATGGTTTCAGAATCCTTGCTCTGAGCGGTTGCTCTACAGGGGAGCAAGAGATGATGAATTGGGGTAGGATATGCTGCTTGCATTGTTTCGCTGGTACAGCAGACTCCCAATACCCATGTGTACCCAGACTTGGGGAGTTTTCCCAAGGGGATATGATTCCCCTGATGGTTGTCTACTTATTAGTATAAGCCCAACAGTCTGCTTCCCTTCAAGGTCACAAAAATAGAGCAAGTCAGTGTCTCTTTTCATGTCCTGCAGATTGACAGGCTGTCGACGCATCCTCTCAGACCTGGAAAAACATTTGAAAGTCCAGTAGCACCAAAACAATAACAAAGTTTTGTTGGTGAAAACCTCAGTACTGGTCTTGACACACCAGGCACTAGGACTGAATTCCACATATATGAACAACATCAATTAAGCATGTGATCATACCAGGTGCATTTTACAAACCAAATTGTACAAATCAGCCATTAATAACTTGTAGTGAACAACATTCATCTGTGTTTCAAATATATTCAGGTGAAATAACCATCTTTTACTTTTGACTTAGAACTCCAAGAGAGATAAAAAATATTGTTACTATGATATTACTATGTGTGCAGGTGCACAAGTCCTTATGATGTCAGGGAACCATTCACCTGTCACAAGGGTGGCGAACCTATGGCATCGGTGCTGGAGGTGGCGCTCTGGGCCTTTTCTGTGGGCACTCAGGCCATCACCACAGAAACTGAAAGAATCTGCCTGCAGAATCTTCTTACAATGATAGATGAATTTGCCCTCTTCCTTTTAACCGTGTCGGTGTCCTTGGGAGGCTGAAGGAATGAAATTTGTCAATTAACAAAGAGAAATACATTGCTGCTTGGGTTGCTGCGCTGGAGTTTTGCGATGGATGGGTCGCTTTTGGTTGAGGTTTGGGCACTGAGGCTATAGGGGGTTCGCCATCACTGACCTATCATATACCCACATAATACTAAACCACCTCTTTCCTTCAACCCAAGCCGTGTCAATTTTTGGCACATGCGCAGATCCTGAATAGTCATCTGGAATAATGGAAGCGATGGCCCTGGTGTTTCCATTCATGTCCAGTCATTCCTCTGTGTTGCATATAGGGAGGTTATCTTCCATTGGGGCAAAACTGTCCCTTCTTATAGCAAGGTTTAAAATGGATATAGTATAAACCAGTTTTTATCTACTTTTTACCAGGTCTTAGTTTAGTTTTTAAGACCTCTACAACTTGTTTTTCTGCAAGTAAGATACAGGCTGTAATTTTCACTAGACAGTCTAGGGGTCAGTCCTCTGGAATCTAAACAAGCTGCTGTCAGGATTCTAAAAGAGATTCTTATAGTTATTATATGTACTGTCTTCTTAAGGTGTAGGAACCTAGGTAGAACGTACAGTTTTCAGAGAATCTGGAGTCGGTCGAAAAGTCATTCTCAAAGTTCTGAAGATTATAACAGTCAGGGAACAAACAAGGAGTAAATTGTCAGAGGATTATACAATGTAAAGGAATATGCTCTGTAACGCATTCCTTAGGAACATCCTAAATAAATAGAGGACTGGCAGAGCTTTTGTCCGTCATGCAAATCTCAGATTGGTTTGGAACTTTCTAATATTCTCTAGTATCATTTTTTTCTCTAAAAAGAAAAAAAAAAAAAAAAAAACCCTTCAGTTTTTTCTGGTTAGTAAGTTGACATGAAATCCAGAGGCAATTGGGTCATAAAGTCTCCACATTAGGTCCCACAGTAGGATGTCCCTACTCGCAAAGGTTTGGCCTAATCTTGTGGCTTCGGTAGTATTTTCGATCTGACCTCCACTATCTATTATTGGTCATACAGGATATTTCTTATGTCCCTTGGCACCAATTCAAAATCTGAAGGGGAAGAAGGTTTTCATAACCTAGAGACCAGGGGTTCGGGTTATGATATATCCTAAGAGTGTGTATTGCGTAAAGGCAAATAATCAGTTTACTCGGTGGTCTAGACCTCTGTAAAGAGTAGAATTTGACCTATGTAGTCTCAAAAAAAAAAAAAAAAAAATTATCCGTGCCCTTTCTACCCGAGCACTTGCCACATCTTGGGTATAATTTAGGCATGCATCCTGGGACCGGATCTGTCAGGCAGCATGCGGGTTTTACCCCCCCACATTTTCTTTAAACACTATCGGTTAAATGTGGTGGGTACTCTTGAACTCTTTACCAGAGAAAATCGCTCTCCTCTATTATCCCTCCCTAAATATTTCTCTCTGAAAATCTCTCTGGTTGGTGCCGTCGTGGTGATGGGGAAAACAGTAGTTACTTACCGGTAATGATGTTTCCTCGAACCACGACGGCACCTGGTATATTCCCACCCTGGTGTTTTTTCCTACCTTTTTATTTGTGGTAGTTCATGGGTAGAGTTAATATAATTAATATAAATAATAATAATTTTGGGCATCAGAATTATGCTTACATGGAAATGTTTTTTTCTGATGTACTAATAAGGTTCTTCCAAGTCTCTGTAACCACTGAGGCAGGATAGGAAGGGCGTGTTTTTTATGCTCAGGTTTCCTGTCCCTGGGGGCGGATCCCTCTCTCTGGTTGGTGCCGTCGTGGTTCGAGGAAACATCATTACCGGTAAGTAACTACTGTTTTTTCAAAATTTTCGCCAAATTTCCGTTGATTTCCTAAATAAATACTAAACAAATTGCTTAAATTTCTCAAGCGTTCCAAAGTTATGACCACTTAGTGACACATGTCAGATAAAAAAAAAAAAAGGGGGGGGGGCGTGTCAGGAAGATGCAAAATGGCCATTTTGTTAAGGGGTTAAACATATGTTAATGGGTTTTACACTAGTAAAACAGCCTGCTCAGAATGGCTATAAATTATCCTTCCTTGCGTACCTTATTTGCGGCAGGGGCTGTAAAATAAAACATGCATACACTTTTCCAGTCTCTAGTTCTTCTGGTTTATGCCACTGTGGCAGGTCAGAAGTCCTGAGAGTGAGTGACATTGTTCAAGGAGACCACTCATATGGGAAATTTGGCCAATCTTGGGCTTTACATGTCAAAATCTGGGTAGTGGTATCATTTTAATATCATTTTGTCTTTCAATTTGCATTAACATGCAACAAAACCAGAGATACAGGTAGTTAAAAACCTAGTTGGGAAGGTAAGCTGCAGGTAAAAGTTCAATTCCTAACTATATGTTTTTTACGATCTCCTGCAATTTAAAATCTCACTTTTTAGCAGGAACTTTTTACAAAAAGCTTGTTAAAAGGACATTACCATAGACAATAGAATACATGAGTGTTCCGGGTCCTTCAAAAGATCATTAGATCAGGGATTTTGGACAGACCTTTGCTGTTTAAAATCTGAATAGGGTTTTCCAGTTTTGTAAAAGTAGGTTATCCTAATGTTTCATTCCAAAAAATTTAAGCTAATGACTGCTTTCCTCATACTAATAGACTTTTCTTTCCCTTAAAGGAACTAAATAGATTAAATCTGGAATCCTCCAATGTAAAATATCCCTTGAACTCGGACTCCTCGATGTCCTACATTGACCCAGCTGTAATCTCCCCTGACTCATTACCTTTGGGGACAGGTTCCTCTATCTTGGTGAAACAGGCTCAGAACAAACCAAAGACTGGGCGTAGCCTGTTAGGAGGACCAGCAGCTCTGAGCCCACTCACGCCCAGGTAAGAAACCTGGAGCACAAAACCCTGTATTTTGTTATTCACATGTATAGTGTGAGGGTTCCAATAATTGTACACTTTTCCTTTTTTTTTTTTTTTTTTTTTTGTGCTAGTTTTGGAATTTTGCCACTAGAAACCCCTAGCCCCGGTGATGGGTCATACTTACAAACCTATTCCTCCTGTGTGCTTGATGTGCCATCTTCTGGAACGCCTGCTAAAAAGGTCAGTAATATTTCTTATTAAGGGTGGTATTTGAGGAAAACCTCTAGTGATCTGACTGGTTAAGTACAGTTTTCCTGCTCTGGTAATTGGAGCTAATGTTAAATAGGAGAGGAGATCACCTTTCTTGTGATGGATAGGAATGGGGATCACTGCAGTTAGACCACTTGCAATCAGATGTTTGTAACCCAGTCCTTTTGATGGTGGATAATAGTTTTGATTGGGAAAATCTTTTTTTGTTACTTTATCGTCTTTGCTTCAATGATTTAATGCTTATTGTTGTGTTTTCAGTCTGTCGCCAGAATCAGCCAAGCAGGAACAAAGTCAGTGTTTTCACAGAGCGGTAACAGCCGGGACATGACCCCTGTGCTTCTCGTACAGACTCAGGGTTCCGGACCTCAGACAAGGTATGAATGTGGGCTGTAAAATCAACATAAACTGGCTGAATAGCTTTAATTTCATTCTATTTTGGTTTCTCCAGATTACATCAGAATATAAAAAAAAATATTGGCCATTCAGAGAATATCTAACCCAATAGGGTAACTTTCATGAAATTCTAGTTTTATGTTAATTGGGAATAAAACATGGCAGCCGATTATCAATTTCTTAACCTTAAAATATTAATATTAAATATTATTATATATTTAATAGCACTACACCTCAGGTACTGAGCCCAACTATAGCCGCCCCTCCTAATGCGTTACCACGCCGAAGTTCCCGCCTTTTCACCAGCGACAGCTCCACCACAAAGGTAGGAACTAGAATGTTTTATGAATATATATTGTAATGTGCAAGTAGATTTCACCCAGGTTGTGCTCCTGCTACCCCCTGCCTATTCATTCCATGAGAAGTATTCAAAGCAGCATTCTCTGATGAATGGCCATCTAATGAACTCCTGTTCTGGTACAACTAGCATGCAGCGGTTGAGTGGCACTCTGTTTCCATATCTGCATAAGCTTGTGCTACCATGCTTAGAAGCCCCATAGCTACATTTTTAGCGACTCAGTTCTAGGACTTGTTTGCATGAAGTGAATCTGTTTTGTAATTCATAGAAACATTTGTTATAATCTTTTGTTACAGGAGAACAGTAAAAAACTGAAAATGAAATTCCCACCCAAAATCCCAAACCGTAAAACCAAAAGCAAAACAAACAAAGGTGGTGTTACACAGGCCAACATGAACGAGAGTTTGGAAATCAAGCTGGATTCCTCAATCATCTCCGAGGGCAAGATCTCCAATGTCGGTCCTCAAATCCAAGCACTGACCATACAAAAAGCAGCAGCAGGTGAGAATTGTTGTGCTCGGTAATTCTGCGTTCGGTGATGAAATTCAGATTGTGGCTTCAAATCTGGATAGTGTTTTTGGAGGGAAAAAACTTTGGGGAAGAAATCAGCATTTTTAAGGTTAGCATAGATTTTCTGAAATAATCCAATCTCAGTCTATGATTTAAAGCGAACCTGTCGCCAGGAATGTCATTTTTAGGTGGTGACACGTTCCAGTAGCCTATGTTGTGCTGCTTTTAAAAATGGTTGTGTCAGCACTCTAAATACTGTCACCACCATTTAAGTTGATGTACATTACCTGGCTGCCTGTCAGCAGTCTATGGGAGAGGTCAGCTTCAGCCTTTGTCTCCTCATGCATTTTTCCTCTACTCCATACAACCCTCCTCCGTCCCCTGCCTGCTCATGACAGAAAGTGGGGTGAGGGAGCTGCGTGAGCGTGCAGGAGGGGTGACTGAGATCTACAGCTGGCCCTCCCCGGGGACTCTCCACACGCTGCTTGCAGGTAACCAGGTAATTTAAATGAAACTTGTACAAAGTAGCATTTTTAAATTCGGCATAGCATAGGCTATTGGAATCTGTCACCAGCTAAAAATTACATTCCTGGTGACAAGTTCGCTTTAGAGAGAAGCCATTATCTCAGTTGATTTTGGATATGGAGCATTTGGGAGGTGTTGTGAACACTGTTTAATATACTTCATTAAGAAATTCTCCTTGGGGTACATGCACACTTCAGGAAGGAGGGGGGAGGGGAGGTGCTCCTCACTCCTCTCCATAGAAAGCTAAGAAGCCTCCACTTTAAACGGCAAAATCTAGGACATGTCCTATTTTGCCCTTGGCTTTCTGGTAAGGTCATGATGCGATGAGGCACTGTGTGCTCACCGCACTGTGACCAGGTGCAATAGATGAAAGCCCCAAAGGCACTATACAGGTTGGAATATGGATCTATAATTTTACAAAAATAGTTTCTATGAAACTATATAGGATTGTTTCCCCTAAATCCCTTCCTCATCCAATCCCTCCCCTTCCTTGGTTGAACTTGATGGACAAGTGTCTTTTTTCAACCGTATAAACTATGAAACTATATTTTACAAAACTAAGCCCCTTTCTCGCAACCTTTAATCTTACAAACTTCCACTAGTTTACAGCCACTAAGCACTATAGAAGTGCGGTACAGTGAGCACACAGTGTGTCACCATGTCGCAGCCTGAAAAAACTCCTACACCCAGGTTCTGGCACAGCACCCGTGTGTCTGGGAAAGCAGAATTCCTTAATTTAATATATTAGAAAAATACTCACAACACTCCGCCCCACACACATACACACAGAAAATATCAAAAACTAAAAAGCAAATTTAATTTGATATAAAAGGGTCTTCCTAGCAGGGTCTCCGCATTTAATTTAATACTTCTGCCATATACATACACTTCTTCAATTGCATGTTATTTTTGAAAAATGTACCTGTGTGCAGATAATTTCCCAAAAATGTAGACAAGGGGTTAAATTAAATTTGAATGCTGAGTTGGGGATCCAACTTTAAATGAGATTGGTTGCCAACACTTGGGCCATATGCCTAACAATTCTGGGGGCCATGTGGCTAGTTCATGGCCCTCATTGGGGTCTATTGTGCAATATCTCAATGTGGTGAGCACAGTGTCTCACCGCATTGTGACCGAGCTGCAGATTTTAGGTACTGTGAATTTGAAGTGCTTTTCCAGCATAAAATCTGTGTCAAAAGAAACTCCATGTGAACTCACTTTTTGGCTGTCTTAACATAATTGTATATGAAAATCTGTGTCACAATCTTTTTTTGGATTTTACCACATGCTCTATATTCGGTATGTCGACCACCCTGGATTCTGCTCTAAATAGGACCCTTTTTTGCTGTATCTTTTAACATAGAGCGGGCAACACAGTCGCAGTAATAAATGGTGCACGGTCCGACTGCACCGGAACACCCCTTTCAGTGCAGAAATTTGTGTTGTATCGGGCATAGTGCAGTCGCGACACAAATGTGTTGCGGACACTTTTTAAAAATGTACAAGCAGCTTGTAGTGAAAAGAATGTGCATAGTCCGACAGAAAACTGCTGCAGATGCTTTATTGAATGTGGGCCAATGTCCCTCCATTGATTTCAGTCAGAGCTATTTTGCTGCAGATATTCCATGCAATATGTGGGGAAAAAACATCAGTGGCTACCTGGGAATAAGCACCATAGTGCTGTGTGTAATTTGTGGTGTAGACCTATAGCATATATTTTTAGGGTGGATGGGAGGTCATTTTATTTAAGAAGGCCTACAAATGCTGAATTATGTTTACAACTAGTGTTTTTTTTTGCTTTTATATATCTGTCCATCTTGTTTTCTTAGAAGGTTTAATGAGCCTCCTGAGGGACATGGGGAAAGGCTACCTAGCCCTGTGCTCTTATAACTGCAAGGAAGCTATCAACATCCTGAGCCACCTCCCCTCCCACCACTACAATACAGGTTGGGTATTGTGTCAGATTGGCAGAGCATATTTTGAGTTGGCAGAGTATTTGCAGGTAAGAGATGAGGTTCCTCCCCACCAAATGTCTTTTTCTGATTTTCAAACAGGCTAACTAACCATGGCATAAGCACCACTAACTACAAGTACTAAGAGTGTTGTAATTTCTCCTTCAGGCAGAGCGTGTGTTCTCTGAAGTGCGAAGGATTGAAAATTATCGTGTTGAGGGCATGGAAATTTATTCTACCACATTGTGGCATTTACAGAAGGATGTGGCGCTGTCAGTACTTTCAAAGGACCTCACAGATATGGACAAGAATTCACCAGAGGTAAGAGTTATGAATTTGGACCAAACATTTGTGACTGAGCAAAGTCAAGTCTCAAAGCATTCAAGAAGCCTCTAATTATGAAGGGCATTTTATAGAGATGACAGGTTCCAAAAGCCCATTTTATGCTCATTACCAATCTGCTTATGTTTAGTCTTGGAATCTTTTTAATTCTTTAATCCTTTACTTTGACTTGCCTGGCTCCCTGTGCTCAGTCCTGGGGGCAAAGGGGGTGTGCAATTCAAGTTTCACTGATGGTAGATAAGTAGAACTTACTGCATAATGGAACAAGCACGTAAGTCAAACTGTTCTTGATGAGTAAAAAAAATCAATATTTAAAAGAAGAAAAAAAAAATATATATATTATTTTTTTTATATGCGCAGATGGGCACCTCTCGGCATTGCCATCTTTTAACCCCTTACCAACATGTGACATAATCCTAAGTCACATGCTGGGTGCATGGAGAGGGCTCACGGGCTGAGCCCTCTCCATAACCGGTAAGTCTTGCTACATATTGCAGCAAAGGCTTACCGGTAACACCGGTGATTTCCCGCTGTAGTATGGCAGTATATGATAGGATCGTACAGACAACCTAGGGTTAAAGTACCCTAGGGAGTGTGGAAAAATAGTAAAACTTTTTTTAAAAGTTTTTAAAAAAAAAATTATAGTAAAAAAACCCCCCAAAAAACTCAAGTCACCCCCTCCTCTTTCCATAGTACTGATATAAATATAAACAGTAAAAATCATAAACACATTAGGTATCGCCGCGTCAGAAAATGCCCGATCTATCAAAATATAATGTTTTTTCACTGCGTTTAACCCCGTAACGAAAAAAAAAAACCTATAAAAAGGTTGTACGGTCCTAAAAATGATAAAATTGTAAACGTCATCAAAATCCGCAAAAAACGACACCTCCCAAAGCTTCATACACCAAAGTTTTAAAAAGTTATTAGCGCCAGAAGACGGCAAAATCCCCCCCAAATTTTTTTGTACAGGAGGTTTTAATTTTTAAATGTATGAAAACATTATAAAACCTATACAAATTTAGTATCCCCGTAATCATACCGAACCAAAGAATAAAGTAGACATTTCATTTGGGGCATACAGTGAAATCCGTAAAGTCCAAGCCTACGAGAATACGGCGCAAATGGTTTTTTTTACCAATTTCACTGCATTTGGATTTTTTTTTTTCCCGCTTCCCAGTACACGGCATGGAATATTAAATACCACCATTTTGAAGCGTAATTTGTTACGCAGAAAAAAAGCCCCCACGCAGCTCTGTACATGGAAAAATAAAAAAAGTTATAGATTTTTGAAGATGGGGAGTGAAAAATGAAAACGCAAAAACGAAAAAGGGCTGCGGCGGGAAGGGGTTAAAGGGGTTGTCCACTTTCAGCAAATAATTTGATATGGTTTATGTAAGGAAAAGTTGTACAATTTTCTGATCAACTTTTTGTATCAATGCCTCATGGTTTTCTAGATCTTTACTTGCTGTCCTTCCATAGAAAGCTTCTACTGGTCATGTGATGGACATGCAGGTGCACAAACCGTTGTTATCTGAGTAATCGGAGCCGTGGGATATAATGAGCCTTGCACCTGTGTGACCATCGACAAATTTCTGTCCACTGAAAGTAAACCTAGAAGCTTTCTATAGAATGACAGCAAACGGAGATCTAAAAAAAACCATGAGGAATTTAAAAATTGTATAGTTCTTCCTTGCACAAACAATATCTATTATTTGCTGAAAGTGGACAACCCCTTTAATTATGCATGCCCTGCACTGCCCGAGGAGCCAGCCAATGATGTCAGAGAGCTGGGGCTGGAGTTTTCTCCTAGCTCTTCCGGCAGGAGCAGGTAGGACTAGCAGTGTGGGGTGTGTATAAAGTAAAAGATGACGATGCTGCGGGTGTGCACACACATTCGGTTTTTCAGATGCAGAGTGGATTAGGAATAGTAGCACCTTTTCAATTAAAGTCTTCACCCTTTATCATCCACACCTGCTTTTGGCTTCAAATCTGAAAAACTGAACGTGTCCACACCCTGACAGATGTTGAGATGACGTTGGCCTGAGGGCCTCCAGCTAATCTTTTCGTGCAAATTGTGCCGTCTCTTTACTCATGAAGAACCGTTCCACTTGGTGCATAAAGGAACATAAACTTATGTAAGTTCTACACATCTACCACCCGTGAAACTTTAAACATTTGCCTGCCTTCTAGCACCCCTCCTTATTTCATCCTCGCTATTCTCCATGTTCATGACAGAGGGGGAGAGTTCACTGAGCAAGCGTGACAATTGCTTTCTGCGGTGTGCGAAAGTAAGGTTTGGAGAGAGGAAGATTGGAGGTGGGATGCTGAAGAGCAGACTAACGTTTACATTTGAATTGGACCATTACATTGAAGATCAGTAGGCTCCTTAGTTTTAAAACTTTATTGCATCTATGTAAATGAGAGAGAAGTGCTTTGAGGGGTGTTGCCAGAGTCTCTCTGGGGCTTTTATCTCCAGTATATTTCTTTTCTTTTATATGTATGAATCTGTGTCATTTCAGGCTTGGTGTGCTGCTGGAAACTGTTTTAGTCTGCAAAGGGAACATGACATTGCTATTAAGTTCTTCCAGCGGGCTATTCAAGTGGATCATGACTATGCATATGCATTTACACTGTTAGGCCATGAGTTTGTACTAACTGAGGAGTTGGGCAACGCACTTGGTTGCTTCAGAAATGCCATACGTGTCAACTCCAGGCACTACAATGCATGGTGAGATACTTGGTGCTATTTTACTTTGATATTTTAACTTTATATAATGCTTTCAAAACACAAAAAAGTGGCTACTTTGTTTTTGAAATATTGCTATGCCTGACATCAGGCTGTAGCTCCAGCACATATGGAGTAAGACTAGGATTAGAAAATGATGGCTGCCTTCTTCTTGCAGCTCAGTCCAGTCAACCATTCTGTATGGCATTTTTAGCGGGCTTTTCCTCTCACAATATTTCCCTCTCAGATGTCTTTTCTTGTATTGCTGCCTCAGGTATGGTCTTGGAATGATTTACTACAAGCAAGAGAAATTTAGTTTGGCAGAGATGCATTTCCAGAAAGCACTAGATATCAACCCACAAAGTTCAGTATTGCTGTGCCATATAGGAGTGGTGAGTGTTTCTGTTCTAGTCATGTTACTCCCTAGAATTAGATGTCAGCAAATTAGTTTAAGTTACTTTCTATCTATTATTTGCGCATATTTGTTATAGGTACAGCACGCACTCAAGAAATCTGATAAGGCTTTGGATACTCTCAATAAAGCTATTTCTATAGATCCCAAAAATCCTCTATGCAAATTCCACCGAGCTTCAATTTTGTTTGCCAACGAGAAATATACGGTAGGATATTATGCTAGCTTCTCACATTGTTTTAGATGCTCTTTTCTTCCCTTATTTCTGATTTATTATTTTTTTTTTTATATGTATTAGTCTGCACTGCAAGAGCTGGAGGAGTTAAAGCAGATTGTCCCCAAGGAGTCCTTAGTTTACTTTTTAATAGGAAAGGTAAGAGTGTTAAGTGTAATTTAAAGGTTCATAGTTCAGCGCCCATGCGCCATCTTTTTGAAGCTGCCGGCGGCGATCAGCAGGAATATGCAGCAAAGACTTACTAGCTATGGAGAAGGCTCATGGGCTGATGCACCCGACAAGTGACGTACTATTACGTCACATGTCGGTAGGGGGTTAAAGGACAGCTACCATGAGGAATCTACTATTAGAAATAGATCTTATGGTAGATTCCTCCTGTCTGGTTCTGCACTAATCTGTAATTTAACAACCTAACTTGTTAAACTTTTATTTTAGCAATATAATAATAATTCTTATATAGTGCTGCACAGAGCTTGCCAAAATGGTCAATGTCCCCAATGGGGCTCACAATGTAATCAAACACGGAGAGAACATACAAGCTCTGCAGATGTTGACCATGGGACTTGAACCCAGGTCCCCAGCGCTGCAAGGCTGTATTGCTTACCAGTTTGTTAAAAAAAAATAGGAACAGAAGGGAAGAAGGGCCCAGCCTAATCACAAAATAATAGCATCCAGTCCGCTGCCCCAAAAGACCGCAAATATATAACCTATTGCTTTCCTCAGGAGAGGAGAGAAAAGGCAAAACTATGACATTGATGTGGAATAA
The DNA here is from genome assembly GCF_040894005.1 of Engystomops pustulosus. Lineage (NCBI taxonomy): Eukaryota > Metazoa > Chordata > Amphibia > Anura > Leptodactylidae > Engystomops > Engystomops pustulosus. The sequence continues at coordinate 132,875,583 of NC_092416.1, read as the reverse complement.
AAATGAATACCAAACTTTGTTAGCATATCTTGACAATAGTTACATAACATACAAAAGACAATGGATTAAAAGGACAAAAAGATGCGGACCTAAAGTGGTAATACACAGACAAAAGCAGTCATGTAAATGAGGACTGGTGGAGGAGTAGTAGCTGAGTCCCTCAAGCTGTATTAGTCTGATATAAGGTATTGGTGGCCAAAGACCGTGCCAGGTAATGATTATAGGGGGGCACCAACGATAAGTAGCCAGTCATTACCCTAGTAGAGGTGTTGTGAGCACCGATGTCCGGGGATGCTTATTTACGACCAAGCCACTGTGCTGCCCCATATGTAAATTAACTGCAGAGGCTACAGGGGCATGTACTAGCCTGGCACTGGGAGATGAGGCTATTTCATGCCCCAGTAGCTTCTGCAGTTAATTTGAATATTACTAAAAAGTTTTTAACAAGGTAGGTTCAAGGATTATTAAATTACAGATTGGGGCAGAGGCAGGCAGGAGGAATCTACCATCAGATCTACTTGTTATAGTAGATTCCTCATGGTAGGTTTCCTTTTTTAAGTTTTCTATCGCATGAGTATAAGTAAATCTCCGCTTAAAGGGAGCCTAGTTTAACCGTGATGGGTAAGTAACATTTAGTGTCCTAAAGTACAGATATATGTATACAGTGTTGGACCAGCAGTACACTATGCACAGATTGTTGTGCAGCTTTTCTGATATGAGATTAACTCCTTGTATTTTTATTTTTTATTTTTTCTAAATAAAAATATCTTGACTTGTGGTGCGGATTAACATTTGCAGCAGATTTGGGTACACAAATGTGTTTGGCTACAGACCAAGCACACTGCACTGGATGGGAGCCCTTGCATCATACAGAAATATGCTGCAATGACTCCTTTCTTGCCAAACGATATTATAACAACTCTAACAATGTTGGCGTTACTGTCCTACATATTACTGTTTATGATGCAAAACAAGTAGGAGTGTTCAATGGAACTTTTCCAAATTGCAGTGCTTTGTCTAGAGAAGTAGGGTACAGGAGCAGGGAAGTAGCGATTTACAAGATAACTTAAATAGGAACAAAGAAAGGTCAGCTCACCTGGACACAGCGGGTTGACATGGTAAATTGTACTGAGCAGGGATCAGATTTCGCCAAAGAACCATGCATACTCCAAAAGAAAAAATGATCCAGCTATTTTTAATGAATTGAAAAATAAAATAATGTCAATAGAATATACCACTGCGAGAAAAATGTACAAGGGTCTGCAGGTAAAGCCTATGTGTTTTAATACAATAGTGTGTGTGTGTGTGTTATAATATTTATATTATTTTGCGTTTTTATTTCGGTTTTTCAGTAATGTAAAAAGAATTATCAAACCCATTAGTCTTTATTCATCCCAAATAAATCAAGGGAGGTAACTGAGAACAGAAATATCTACTTGGGAGACTGCACATACCTACAAGAACAACATGGATCACAAGGATAGAAACATGAGGGTTGTACTAATGGGTGTACACTCTCCCTCATGCTGCAGCTCCTCCATCCAGAAGCAGTCCCACATAGCCCAAGTTCAAGTTTGGTCAAACAGTGGGATTCAGTTGTTCAAGGAAGCGGTCAGGGATTCCATACTCCCGTACCGTTTTAAGGAGGTCTAGTCGGGAGAGAGGGGCTTGCCTTTTCTAAAATTGCGAAATCAAGCATCTTGCAGCCGTGAGAATATGTAGGCTCATTCTAGCAGCTACCATAGCCATGTATTGAGGGGAAACATTAAGCAAGTAGAATAAGGGAGAGAGTGGGATATCTACCACTATAACTGCATGAAGAAGAGCCTGTACCTTCTGCCAGAGACTGCATTCATGGGCACGTCCAGAAGATATGCTGAAGGGAGCCGCCTGAGCCGGTGTGTCAGGAAATAGTTTGGGCAGTAGGGACGGGGTGTGATACCATTGCAACATCCGCTTGTACTGGTTCTCTTTATGCGTAGTGCATAAAGAGGTCTTAGCTGCCCTTTGCCACATCAGTTGCCATGTTTCTTTCATTATTGGTTCTTCCACTATTCTTTCCCACTTGGCCATGAAAGGATGTGAGGCGGGTTCATCCAAATCGGAGTGCAATAATAGCATGTAAATATCGGATATGAGGCCTGACGTGGGAGTGGCAGACTTGAATACACGCTCAAATATGGTAGGTGTTGAGACAGTCTCAGTGCTATTTAGGGACTGCAGCAGATGTCTAATGCTCATATAGTGGAGGTTGGCTGAGGATGGAAGGTTACATTTTTCCTGTAGGGTGGCAAAAGGTAGGATCCTCCTATCCCAATAATCTACAATGTCGGCAAACCTGAATAGGCCTTTATCATGCCAGGGTTTGATTTCCTGTCTGGATCCTGCATGTTGCTTAGAGGGGTTATGTAGGAAGGACTGCATAGGAGACACTGCGACACCAATGGGAATCTAGCCAGACATGATCTCCAAAGCTACATAGTGAAAGAGAGAGGGCTCAGCAGAGAGGTAGGCAGTGGGGATGTGTCCTTGGACCAGAGGTAAGAATTGGTGTGGAAAGGGGCCAGCCACAATTTCTTTTATCTCCACCCGTTTAGAAAATGCCCATAGAGTTGACCAGGCCGGTATGCGCCATAGATTGGTTGCCCGATAATATCTGGTTAAGTCAATAAAATATCTGAATTGTGGCTTAGCGTGAGAATCTTCTAGCTTGACTTATATTCCACGAATGAACCGGCATCATGTGACTGTTGACATTACCAGAATTCAGGGAACTTACAATGGGAAAATTAATAACATTTTAATTTATGAATGAAAAATACTAAGACCCAATGTATCAGACGCAATTTTAGCTACAGAATTATCAGCGCATTCCAGCATCCGTTTTGAATATTGTCTTTGTTACAAGAGAGCTAGGTATAAGAAGACCAGAAGACACTCCATAATCATACAAGAGATCCTAAGCAGCACGCAATGGTGGGAGCTTTATAATTTATTTAGTACTTTTGGACAAACATTAGGACGCCGTAAGGCAAAGGCTGATTTCATGGTACTGTAATTATTTGACAAGACAATAAGTGTACAAGGCAGTCCCCGGGTTACATACAAGATAGGGTCTGTAGGTTTGTTCTTAAGTTGAATTTGTATGTAAGTCGGAACTGTATATTTTATCATCGTAATCCCAGGCAGAACTTTTTTGGTCACTGCAAGAATTGGATTTTAAAAATGTTGGGTTGTCATAAGAATCAATATTAACACTAAAGCTTCATTACAGACACATTTGATAACTGTTACAGCTGATCATTGTAGCCTAGGAGTAGAGTACAATAAATTACCAATATCCAGAGGTCCGTTTGTAAGTAGGGGACCGCCTGTAATTATACTATAACGGGCCTATACAGGCTTGACAAAGTGCAGTAGCACAAAATTGTCCATCGCTGTCCAGAAAGGCTTGTGTTGCCTGCGTTTTCTCCTATATGTATCGTTCTATAAGATGGAAGGACACCAGTGCACTGTGTTCAGTCTGTGGGATCTGAAGGTCCTGCCAGCCCTGTCTTTGCCGATGCTGAATCCATGAACCTCAGGTTATATTGTAAATTCAGTGGACCTAGTGCACCACGTCTAATTAGGTGGGGGCCAAATGCAGCCTGCTGGATTTGTTTGACATGTTTGGCTTAATGTGGAACCTCTAGGGCACACTACCATAATGTCTTGCCTCATCATTTTCCATCCTCCTTGACAGGTGTATAAGAAGCTTGGTCAGACACACTTGGCCCTCATGAATTTTTCATGGGCAATGGACTTAGATCCCAAAGGAGCCAATAACCAGATCAAAGAGGCCATAGATAAGCGATACCTGCCAGACGATGAAGATGTGATACCAGTGGAACAAAACACTGAATGCTACGCATATGAAGCTGGTAAGAGAGGCCTAAGTTTTGCTGGTGTTGGGGGACTGACATGAAAAAAAAAAACTTTAGTCTCTTAATGTCCTGTTAAAATGTATTTGTATTTTGTAGTGAGATTTCTGCTGTGTTTTATTTCCCTATAATTTAGTTCTAATTTACTGAAAATAAACCTAGAGTGTCTCTTGGTTCTATACAATAGATTTCCCAGAGGCACATATACAAAATAGTCACAGCACCTGACTCCTCTTCTCCCATAATACTGTAACTAGTCGTTTGGTGAGTATTAGGCGTCTAGGTATGAAATATTACACAAAATACACAGCCATCTGCTCTCTGCAAGAAAATATGTAATACAAGTGTAAAATGTGCATCAAGGAACCGTTAAAGGTGTTTTTCATATTTATTTTTTTTCCCATTTCAAGCTTGTGCTGGATTAACACTATGGAATTGGTTATTAATGGGTAACGTAAATAGCAGGTAGAAGAGATAGGAAACGCTGTAGCGGCTAAGAAAAACAAAGGAATTAAACCTTTTAAAGAATTATCTGTGAACTGCAGCCTGAGCGTTGTCTATGCAACAAAGCAGAGCGCTGTGTTATGAATAGAAGCCGTATGTTATCTTTATAACCAGGTTATGTAAAGGGAAACATCCAGAAGCCGTCAGCTTGTAGTGGCATCAATCTCGTGATAAATAAGACGTCTTCTTTTCTTTCCTTCAAGTGGTAACCGAGTCGCTGGAGAGCAGCATGACGGATGCAGATGACACACAATTGCACGCAGCTGAGAGCGATGAATTTTAAACCGGCCCTCCCTCCCCTCCGGACATGTGGCGCTGTGGTGTCTGACTGTTATTTTACTCCGCACCACCCTGGCCTCACCCTTGCCTTTGTCGGACGCCTTTCATGGGCCGCCATTTTGTATCATCATCATCATCATCATCATCGCCTCTGTCATTATCAGCCATTCCTCATCCCCCTTCCTGGTTTTAAAGTCCTGCAGAGAATTAAAGACTGTGCAATATGTGGGTAGCACTCTGCTTCCTGCTTCTCTTTCCTGGGGCTACCATGTGGGAGTGCAATGTTGTTAGTTGAACCCCATGAATGGGCCCGTTCATATCCAAGAAGATGATTGACAAGGAAGCAGAAGATTAATTCAAAGACAAGTCTTCTATAGTAAAAGCCTTCCGAGTGTAACATCGAATTGCAAAATTTCTGAGAACAGATGTGCAAAGCCTTTCTGATGGGACACCATTTATTCAGCATCTTGTTCTAAAGATGAGGTGGTGGCATCATGTGACCCCCTTTCCTGGCACACCTACAGAGAACCTCTAAACCATGAATATAGACCATAACCTTCCTGTCAGCTCTTTTCAAGCAGTGCCCTTAACCCCTTTTAAAGTGATAAGATGAGTCAAACTGCACGGTTTTCTCTTCCTGTTTAAAATTTTATTTGTGTGATCTGAATGAATATATTTTTCAATTGTAGGACTGGATCCACACACGGCATTTACCCGCATTCTGGCATAAGGGGCATCAAAATTATGAGAATTGTTTGAGCAATAGTCTTTAATTTTTTTTTTTTCATTTTTTTTTTTCTCCCCTCTTTTTGGACTAGCTTAGTGGGCAAAAAAGCTGAATCTTAAAATGCTCCCTGTTTTGCAGCAAAAAAGCCTATGCCAACCAATAGGAGATGTAAACTTAGGCACAGCGACTGTCTATATCATATAACATGAGCCAGTATGGCAGAGTGGGCACCTTTGCTCTGTCTATTAAGTTTGTGGTTACCAATACCCACAAGTGCACTTGAAATATATATATATATGTGTGTGTGTATATAATGTATCCTGTCCCATTTAACTTAAAGGGAACCTGTCATCAGGAGCCCTTTTTTTAGCTGCCCATTACCCGCTGAGAGAATAGTGTGCACATTCCCAAATAGTTTTTCTGAAAAAAAGATGAAAGTTAGATGAAAGTTTACCTTTCTGTATGCAGAGCTGTGGCCCTAGTCCCCTGGGAGTCAGTGAGAAGGGGGCAGACATGTACGATGTCCTCGGGGGGGGGGGGGGGGGGGAGCAGATATGGGGGGACATGGGAGGTTTTTTTTTTTGTAATTTAAAATCTATGCATGATGGAGCTGTTTCCCGAGGGGGGAGGGGGAGGACCACCCCTCACTGGCCACTCCCATGGGACACAACTCTGCATACAGAAAGGTAAACTTTGATTTAACTTATGTTTTTTTTTATTATAAAAACCATTTGGCAATGTGCAAACTATTTTCTATGGGGACACGGGGAGCCAGAACATGGGCTCCTGGTGCCAAGTTCCTCCTCCTCACACATAAAATACAAAGCAAATGTAACCATACACATTATATTGCTGTCACCTGAACTTTTCAATTTCAACATTACATGAACATTTAGGTTTTTTTGGAGCCCTCTGCCTCTCATCTGAAGGTAATGTTGGGAGAGAGTCTGTTACATTGAAATCTAATATCCCAGAAACATAAGTTGTTCCTTTCAGGAGATGAGCTGCAGTCACTATCTTCCCATAGAATTTGGAGGAGAAGCAGGAGACTCGTATCTTGTGTGTGCAAACAAAATAAGCGCGTACAGACCATTTATAGGTTAGGGTGTCTATATCCATTATGGGGAGAGGGGATAGTCATCACTGATTTTTCTACATGGATTATGTCACACTCCACCTTGTTCTTGGTGAAGAAAAATGGCGCTGCCATTATGTCACAAAGGGCATGAATGAAATTTTCAGCAGACACTGCATAAATCAATAGTAGAAAATGAATCATAAATCTAATAAGTGGGAGTTGTCTTTCTCTATTTAGGATCTTTATGTTTTCCCTACCTCCCATTCCTGAGCTCTATCTTGCTAGAAAGAGGGACAGACGCTGATCGATTACACAGAGGGGCAGGATCAGCAAAGGTAACTTGGCAAGTCCGAAATACACACTTACACACTTTTCAGAGAGGAAAACTGCTGAAGATGTAGAATACAAGTCATTATGGTCAGAAATGGTGCTACTCTTCATGTACATACTGGACTACTGATTTATGCATAGTTTGTTATGACTGTAGATACTCCTTAAGCCATTTCATGGTTCTCTGCAGGAGACTTCTCACCATCCCATATATCTGCTCAGGACCCTTGTCCCAATACTTCAGGTCCATTCTGCTCTTTATATTCTGCATTTGGTCATGTTCCTTTGAATCAGGAGGCTCAAACAAATCGCTCTAAAACTGCTGGCATAATGATCACACGCCCATCCCTGCCGGCCAGGCCAGCTTTCCTGTGATGGACAGTTGTCCCTGGTGGAGTGGGGTCCCTTTTTATTGTGTGAATGTGATTTTTGTCTTTTTTATTTCCCGACCCCTCCCCTGTTTCTTTTTTTTTTTTTTTAAGAAGTGTACAGTGTTCCACTATTTGGGCAGGAGGTTCCTGTTTAATATATTTTGCGGATCATTTAAGGATGTGAAAAATAAAAACTTCTTTTAAAAATATCACTAGGAAACTTAATGAATTGACAGGAAAATTTACAGGGGTTTCATGTCTATTAGGAGACATTCAGCAGCCATTCTGAATCAGACTTTAGACATTCAACATTGAGGATCTACTTATTATTCCAGTGGTTCGCAAACTTTAGCATTTTATTGTACCATTCATGAATGGGGGTTTATATGTAGCCACAATTATCACCTGTGCTTACATGAATATCTGATTATAAGGGGTCCAGCTGTTTGGTCCACCTTTATGTTGAGCTTCCGTTCACTGCATAGGATTGGGATCGGTGATCTATGGACTCCCTTAGAAATTGGTGGAGCACAGGAAAGGTCAGGACACATGATTGGGGGAATGCAAGGAAAAGTATTGAGCAATCCAGCATCTTTGAAACGTCACCAGGAGACCCATTTTTAGCACTCCCCCAGTCCCCACAGAGCATAGTACATACACTGTATTAAAAATTGGTTTTACAGAAAAAAAGATATGTTATATTGTACCTTTCATTAGCATGTGCTGTGTGACTAGGCACTTCTCCACTGGGAGTGGCTGGAAAGGAGCAGTCCCCATCACTTGGCTTAGCGACGCCCCCTGCTACAGCCAATCCTGAGTGTGGGGAGTTATTCATATATTTGAAAAGGTCACATGGAGTAGCTGTTTCCCAAGGGGGGGGGGCTGCTCCTTTCCAGCCACTCCCAGTGGACGAGTGCCTAGTCACACAGCCGATGCTAATAAAAGGTACTATATAATATATCTTTTTTTTCTGTAAAACCTGTTTTTATACAAAAACACTTTGGCAGTGTATGTACTATGCTCTGTGGGGACTGGGGGAGTGCTAAAAATGGGTCTCCTGGTGGCAGGTTCTCTTTAATTCTATACAGAATTTTCTTTATAAAATGCTCACGTGGCCAATCCACTTAAGACATAGACAGAATTTAAAAAAAAACCATGGAACAGTAAAGTGACGTGTTTCAAGCAGTCGGCTTTTTATACTGCTTTGCAAAGAGTGATGTTTGACACACATCACTTTATGATGCCAAGTGCGACTTGCTATCCCACTGGTTTGACTTGCGGTTTTGCAATACACTAAGGGCGTAATCCCTTGACCTCTCTAGTATTCACTCTTTAGCCCCTGAACAAGGATCTGGACTGCGCTGTAGAAAGGTCGCAAGGCCACATCCTCTTGTAGTCCCAGTGAGGATAGCAGCTGGCCCAGTGGGCACTGAGAAACTGGTACGTGGTACCAAGTTTCAGGCAAGGCGAGTAGTCAAGGTCAGTCCGAAGTTGAGGCATGCAGTGTTCAATCAGATTGGAGAGACAGGCACAGGGTCATGGCAGGCAGTACAGGTTTGAGATACAAGCAGATCAAAAACCAAGTCATAGAACGGACTGGGGGTCCCACACAGGAAGGCAATAGAAGCAACACCACAAAGCAGGGCTAGTCTAGCTTGGAAGCTTTGCTCGGGAGCAGGGCGTGCTGGGCTATTGGCTGGAGGTGCACACTAATGGGCTGAAACAATATTGCTGGAATATGTTGTTCTTTTATGAAGTAGAGAGAGATGTCGCCCACACCCTTAGGCCGTGTTCACATTTTGGTTGCGTTTACATTTGCATTTTGAAATGCATTACAAAAACTGAGATTTACCTAATTACATTACTGTTCACATTTGCATTTACAAAATGCAATGTAAACACGGTGTTGATGCATGTGTTTACACTGTGTTAACACATGCATTTTCTAAATGCAAAACATTAACGCATGTGTTATGTCAGTAGGCAAATCACCTCTCCTCAGCTGATGAAATGCGTTTCAAAGCTCATTATAAACGTAAGGTGTGAGTGCGACCTAAGGGAGCTGGGATTCCTGGCAGAGGTTTGTTGGAATGCGAGTGGACAAGCCGGCTGAAAGTAAGCTGGTGACGGGGAACGCAACCACGAGTGGATCCGTCCCTAGCGTTGCACTACGTCTTATGTGTATTGGCCATATTAACATTTCTGTGGATTTATAACGCTTGAGGGTTTTAAAGATGTTTGATTCCTCCATACTTTTCCTCAAAATAGCTGTCATTTATTTTGTGTTAACACACAACTCAACTTTCAACAAACCTGATATAATTCCAGTGTTGTGTACATAAGCAATAAGCCCCATGCTGGTCGTGATGTAAGAATAGTCATGCAGAGCCCTCTTGTCCCTGTGTTACATTGGACACCATATGATGAATATGACCTGTAATGCTATCTGTGTATTATCAGAAGCACATCAGCTACGAAGAATGGACATTAACCTCTGCAAGACTTCTGTGGGAGGCTTCATCGCAGTATCTGTCAAATCCACATACATTAGAAAAGCAAAGAAAACTATGATGTTTGTGAAGTAAAATGACCTGATAAGGGTAAACCTAAAAGACCCCTTTGAGCTTGAGTTTCCATTTGGAGTTCTTCATAACAAAGCCCAATGGAAAAATCAGATGTGTGAACTAAGATGCATTAGGCAGTATAATACTATTGCTGCAGGAGCTATTATGCCATCTAGTGGTAGCATATAGGCAGTATGCATGAATGACATCCATATAGAACGATGTATGTCGTCATTTACTTGTTTCCATCAAAACTTCAAAATCTTCACAACATGTAATATCTTAATTGTTATAGGACAACATTTACATAGGTTAAAGCAGCATTGGAAGAGGACACTGCTGCCAGACACATTCTGAGCCTCTTATATCTGATAAGCAATAAAATTAGAAACATACAATGTTATTTCTCTTGACGTAAGAAGAAGGGGCACAAACAACAATACGTAGGTATACAATCCAATGTATGGGTAAATATCTGGTGTCACAGAAACAGTGCCGCCTGGGTCATAACAACGAAAGAAAAAAAAAAAGGACATGGTTTGTGCTAAAACTTTTTTCCCTCTATCTTTTTTCCGAAATTTGGGACTGCGCTGAATCGATATATTTGCAACACTGTTCACGTAAATGTTTTGACTTTAGACATTGATAGCAATTAGGCGTTGCTACAAAATGCATGACAAAAGAATCATGTGAACCTTGCCTGGGGTTAGAGTGGTGAACCAGGGTGTGAGGATAGTTTTCAGTCACATGACATGGAGATAATCTCAGAGTTTATATATTCTATTACAGAATACCCATTGAAAAGTCTAAGTGACTATATAATATAAGTTTTATGAGATAAAAGATACATTAATCTCATACTGGCCATAAAATAGCAACAATACAGCTCACATGGTACAAAGTCAGGGCTGGGACAAGGAGTAGATAAGTGTATGCACCTGCCTAGGGCTCCAGCCTGCCACCACGGTGGAAGCGCAGTTTCTTCGCATTTGCCTTGAATTGCAGCAAAAATGTGAAGTGAAATTAGTGCACGTTTCTCCTGATCCAAGGACCTGAGACAACAAACTTAAAGGAAATCTACCACCAGGATATGGGATTGTAAGGCAAGTACCCTTACATGCAGGAGTCTGCCCCCTCTGGTTAGATCCACTCTTCTTTTAGCGTCTTATGCCTTGTTTTTACCAAAAAAAGGCTTTACAAATTATGCTAATGAGCCAAAGGGGCTCGGAACTCCAAAGCTGTTAATTCAGCCTGGAACCCCTCTGGCTAATTTGCATAATCTAAAGACTTTTGTTCTTTTTAAAAACATGGGTATAAGGAGCTTAAAGATGAGTGGATAATGTCAGAGGGAGCACACAACAGCATGTAAGTGTGTTTGGCTTACAATCCTTCATCCTGGTGCTAGGTTTCCTCTAAAGTACATCTGCTCCAGGGTCTCCTACTGCTTTGCCTCTGGCTCCTGACACTGGTTATATGCAGAGTGGTGCCCAGAGCAGGATAGGATATGGGAGCAGTGTGGACTAGTCAGTTGTACTATTTTAACAATCTTTATGATAATAATCTTTGTTCATATTTTGGTATCATATTCCTAGGCACTTTACAAATCATAGGGGACATATAAAAATCTAAGACAATACAAAGTAAAAAAAAAAGTCATATGGAACAATAGGAGTGAGGGTTCTGCTCACAAGAGCTTACAGTCTGACACCCGTGCATGCAACCAACACCAGAGCATCCACTTTGACCATTTCACAACTTCTAAAAACATGAATAAAAAGTGATAGAAAATGTTTTACAGTCCTCAAAATGGCAGCAATAAAAATGTCATCTAGTCCCACAAAGATACCATACTCAGGTCTGTATGTTGTCGTATAAAAGTATTTGGCCTTAGAACATGGCTGAAGCACATTTTTTTTTTTTTTTTTTACATTTCATTTTTAAAAATCTATTAAAACATAATAATACTTATATAAATTTGGTATTCTCATGATCGTATCAACCAAAGGAATAAAGAGTAGGCATTTGAAAGGTGAAAACTTTTTTTTTATCTATCTTAGATATCACAATGACTTGCCCCAACCCACACGGACTCCAGTCAGTACAGGTGAACAAAAACTAAAAATATTTCACATTTCCCAACAATTCTTCCAGATGGCTCACCCATAAGAAAATAAAATGCTCATAAAAGCATGCCTCCTTTCCCATCTTACAATAAGGTAAAATTTACTGTATTGTAAGAAAAAAAAGCCTTGAGAAGAGATGGGGCTAAACTCCTTCCCAACATGTGACTTATTATTATGGCACAGCGTCAGGAAGCTGGTATGTAGAGGAGCGTACTGCAGCTAAGACCCAAGAGTAACACCGGCGGTGCTACCCATTTAAATGGTTTTCGGCAAACACTTCAGGGCATTAAAGGGAACCTGTCATCAGCAATTGACCTAAAAAAAACACCTCCAGAATATTGTCAAGCAGCATAACACCTTCTAGTTATTGTTTCTTTCATGGCCCAGTATGATGGCATCATCTAGAAAATCAGCTTTGAAGTGAGATGTAAATTGGTTGTGTAAAGTTAAGAAGGAGGAGAGATTAACACTGAAGTCAAGGTGGGGAGCCCTGAAAGCCTCCTCCTCCTCTGTGATTGATATCATGCATCAGACTTCAGGAAATCTGTTTTTTTATTCAGGACCTTCAATTACAGTGATGGGGGCTTTCTGAGAAAGGCAGAGCTTGACTTTAGTGTTAAAATCTCTGCCTCCTTGGCTTTATACAACCTATTCACTTCAAAGTAGATTTTCTCAATGATTCCACCATACATTATCTGGAAGGTGGTCAGCTGCTTGACAACATTCCGGTAGTGGTTCATTAGGTCAATTTCTGCTGACAGATTCCCTTTAAATGCTGGTGTCGCCATCTTAGGTTTGATCGTCGGCAAAATGTCCGAACCGCCATAGTAAAAAGGTTTACAGTCTGCAAAATGACAGCAATGAAAATGTCATTTCGTCCCGCAAAATAGAAACCTTACTCAGGTCTGTACGCTGTAATATGAAAGCTTTCATTTTTTTAAATGTATTAAAACACACAAAAAATATATAAATGCTACAAATGCATTTTTCAAAAATTTCACCCCTTTTGGAATTTTCTTCCCATTTCCCAGTAGCCGTGATGGAATATAAAACACCATCATTATAAAGTACAATTTGTTACGCAGAAAACAAGTCCTCTTACATCTCTGCACAAGAAAAAATCTAAAAGTTATGGCTTTTTAAATGTTTAAAGCAAAAAATTGAAACATAAACCAAAAATAGACAAGTCATTAAAGCGACTTGTTGGACATAATATTAGTGAAGGGGGGGCTGCTGCTGGACATGATATTAGTGAGGGGAGGCCGCTGCTGGACATCTTATTAGTGAGGGGAGGCCGCTGCTTGACATGTTATTAATGAGGGAGTCTGCTGCTGGACATGATATTAGTGAGGGGAGGCCGCTGCTGGACATCTTATTAGTGAGGGGAGGCAGCTGCTTGACATGTTATTAATGAAGGAGTCTGCTGCTGAAGATGTTATTAGTAAGGGGAGGCTGCTGCTGGACATGTTATTAGTGAGGGGAGGCCACTACTGGACATGTTATTAGTGAAGGGAGGCCACTCCTGGACATGTTTTTAGTGAGGGGAGGCCTCTGCTGGGCCATGTTTTTAGTGAAGGAAGGCCACTGCTGGATATGTTATTAGTGAGGGGAGGCCGCTTCTGGGACATGTTATTAGTGAGAAAAGGCCACTGCTGGACATGTTATTAGTTAGGGGAAGCCACTGCTTGAGCATGTTATTAGTGAAGGGAGGCTGCTGCTGGACATTTCATTAATGAGGGGAGGCCGCTGCTGGACATATTATTGAGGGGCAGACGCTGCTGGACATGTTATTAGTGAAGGGAGGCCTCTGCTGGGACATGTTATTAGTGAAGGGAGGCCGCTGCTAAACATTTCATTAATGAGGGAGATGTTATTAGTGAAGGGAGGCCACTGCTGGACATGTTATTAGTGAGGAAGGCTCTGCTGATCATGTTATTAGTGAGGGGAGGCCACTGCTGGACATCTTTTTAGGGAGGGGAGGCCGCTGCTGGACATGTTATTAGTGAGCGGAGCCTGCTGCTGGGACATGTTATTAGTGAGAAGAGGCCACTACTGGACATGTTATTAGTGAGGAGAAGCGACTGCTGGACATGGTATTAGTGAGAAGAGGCCACTGCTGAATATGTTATTAGTGATAAGAGGCCACTGATGAATATGTTATTAGTGAGAAGAGTCCACTGCTGGAACATGTTATTAGTGAGGGGAGGCCGCTGCTGCACATCTTATTAGTGAGGGTAGGCCACTGCTTGGTGGGGGCCCCCTTTGAATGTTGTCCAGACAGGGAACAGCAATCGCTTTATACCACTCCCCAGCAATCACTATATTCAGCTCCCCCCGCAATCACTATATACAGCTACCCCAGTAATCACTGTATACAGCTCCTCCAGCAATCACTATATACAGCTACCCCAGTAATCACTGTATACAGCTCCCCCAGCAATCACTGTATACAGCTACCCCAGTAATCAATGTATACAGCTCCCCCAGCAATCACTGTATACAGCTCCCCAGTAATCTCTTTATTCAGCTCCCACAGCAATCACTATATTCAGCTCCCACAGCAATCACTATATTCAGCTCTCACAGCAATCACGATATACAGCCCCCAGCAATCACTATATACAGCTCCCCCCGCAATCACTATATACAGCTCCCCCAGCAATCACTGTATACAGCTACCCCAGCAATCACTGTATACAGCTCCCCCAGCAACCACTATATACAGCTCCCCCAATCACTATATACAGCTCCCCCAGCAATCACTGTATACAGCTCCCCCAGCAACCACTATATACAGCTCCCCAAGCCATCACTGTATACAGCTCTCCCAGCAATCACTATGTACAGCTCCCGCAGCAACCACTATATACAGCTCCCCCAGCTCCACAATATACAGCTCCCCCAGCAATCACTGTATACAGCTTCCCCAGCAATCACTGTATACAGCTCCCCCAGCAACCACTATATACAGCTCCCCCAGCCATCACTGTATACAGCTCTCCCAGCAATCACTATATACAGCTCCCCCAGCAATCACTATATACAGCTCCCCCAGCAACCACTGTATACAGCTCCCCCAGCAACCACTATATACAGCTCCCCCAGCAACCACTATATACAGCTCCCCTAGCAATCACTATATTTAGCTCCCACAGCAATCATTATATACAGCTCCCCCCGCAATCACTGTATACAGCTCCCCCAGCAATCACTGTATACAGCCTCCCAGCAATCACTTTATACAGCCTCCCAGCAATCACTTTATACAGCTCCCCCAGCAATCACTGCATACAGCTCCGCCAGCAATCACTATATACATTCCCCCCAGCAATCACTATATACAGCTCCCCCAGCAATCACTATATACAGACCCCAGTAATAAATATATACAGCTCCCCAGCAATCACTATATACAGCTCGCCCAGTAATCACTATATACATTTCCCCCAGCAATCACTATATACAGCTCCCCCAGCAATCACTGTATACAGCTCCCCCATTAATCACTATATACAGACCCCAGTAATAAATTTATACAGCTCAACAGCAATCACTATATGCAGCCCCCTGTAATAACTATATACAGCCCCCCTATAATAACTATATACAAACTCCCTATAACTATTTACACCCCCTTATAATAACTATATACACCCCTATAATAACTATATATAGTCCCCCTATAATAACTATATACAGTCCCCCTATAATAACTATATACAGTCCCCCTATAATAATTATATATAGTCCCCCTATAATAACTATATACGACCCCCTATAACTATATACAGTCCCCCTATAATAAATAAATACAGCCTCCCTATAATAAATAACTATGTACAATCCCCCTATCATAACTATATACAGTCCTACGTAAAATAATAAAACTCTACTCACCTTCCATCGTTCCCCCGATGCGCGCTGTCCTCATCTTCCCTCCTGGTGTCAGGTGGATATCACTTTTAAGCAAAGATGGCGGCGCTCTGCTACAGCCAGCGCCGTGATGTCACACGCTGGCACGCCAAACTATGCGCCCTTAGCAACAGGACTCCGCGATCTTTGTTTAAAGCCGATCGTCTATGGCAGAGCAGGGAACTTATTGTTCCCTTGCTCTGCCATTGACTAAAGTCAGATACATCGGCAGGATTGCCACCTGGGGAGCCCAATAAACTGTTGACGATTCAGGCGGTCATGCGCCCGCCCGAATCGCTCTCATTTGGTGAGGCCCCCCTTATGCTCCGGTCCTGTTGTTAGTGAGGGGAGGCCGCTGCTGGACACGTTATTAGTGAGGAGAGGACACTGTTAGACATGCTATAAGTGAGGAGAGGCCACTGCTGGACAACATGTATAGCATTAGTGAGGGGAGGCCATTGCTGGACATGTTTTTAGTGAGGGGAGGCCGGTGCTCAACATGTTATAAATGAGGGGAGGCCTTTGCTGGACATGTTATTAGTGAAGGGAGGCCGCTGCTAGACATGCTATTAGTGAGGAGAGGCTACTGCTGGACATGTTATTAGCAGTGGCGGATTAAGTGTGTCATGGGCCCTGAGCTGTTCACACGACTAGGGCCCCCCCAGCATAGTCTCTGCTGGACATGTTATTAGTGAAGGGAGGCCGCTGCTGGACATGTTATTAGTGAGGAGAGGCCGCTGCTGGACATTTGTGAGGGGAGGCCGCTGATGGACATGTTATTAGTGTGGGGAGACCACTGCTGGACTTTTCATTAGAGAGGGGAGGCCGCTTCTGGACATGTTATGAGTGAGGGGAGGCCACTGCTGTACATGTTTTTAGTGAGGGGTGGCCGCTGCTGGACATGCTATTAGTGAGGAGAGGCTGCTGCTGCACATGTTTTTAGTGAAGAGAGGACACTGCTGAACATGTTATTAGTGAAGGGAAGCCTCTGCTGGACATGTTATTAGTGAAGGGAGGCCGCTGCTGGACATGTTATTAGTGAAAGGAGGCCACTGCTGGACATGTTATTAGTGAGGAGAGGACACTGCCGGACATGTTATTATTGAAAGGAGGCCGCTGCTAGACATGCTATTAGTGAGGAGGGGCCACTGCTGGACATGTTATTAGTGAGGGGAGGCCACTGTTGGGACATGTTATTAGCAGTGGCGGATTAAGTGTGTCATGGGCCCTGGGCTGTTCACATGACTAGGCCCCCCAGCATAGTCATAGTCTGTGTGAAACCGGCATGCACAGAGCTATCACTGGAGGCTGCTGCTGGTCATTTTATTAGTAAGGAGAGGCCACTGCTGGACATTAGTGAGGGGAGGCTGCTGCTGGACATGTTATTAGTGAGGAGAGGCCACTGCTGGACATTTTATTAGTGAGGTGGAGGCCGTTGCTGGACATGTTATGAGTGAGCGGAGGCTACTGCTGAACATGTTATTAGTGAGGGGAGGCCACTGCTGGGACATGCTATTAGTGAAGGGAGGCCACTGCTAGACATGCTATTAGTGAGGAGAGGCCACTGCTGGACATGCTTTTATTGAGGAGAGGCCACTGCTGGACATGTTTTTAGTGAGGGGAGGCCACTGCTGGGACATATTATTAGCATTGGCGGATTAAGTGTGTCATGAGCCCTGGGCTGTTCACACGACTAGGGTTCCCCCAGCATAGTCATAGTCTGTGTGACACCAGCATGCACGGAACTGTCACTGGAGGCCGCTGCTGGACATGTTATCAGTGAGGGGAGGCCACTGCTGGACATGTTTTTAGTGAGGGAAGGCTGCTGCTGAACATGTTATTAATGAAGGGAGGCCGCTGCTGTTATTAGTGAGGGGAGGCCACTGTTGGGACATGTTATTAGCAGTGGTGGATTAAGTGTCTCGTGGGCCCTGGGCTGTTCACACGACTAGGGACCCCTAGCATAGTTACCGGCACACACCGAGTTGTCACTGCTGGCCTGACTGCATTAGCGCACCTGTGGGGGAGCATCTGAAAGGTGAGTACATGTTTTTTTATTTTTCCACCGACTCCACCAGTCCCAGACCAGCCCCTGACTAGTCGGCCCACCGGGATTTCCCCCAGTGGGTCATATGGCCAGTCCGCCACTGTTTACAAAAATTAAAACCTCCTGTACAAAAAAAAAATCTTAATTTTGCCATCTTCTGGCGCTAATAATATTTTCAGATATGGAGATGTGGATAGTGTAATTTTTGTGACTTTTGATGACATTTTCAATGCTATCATTTTAAGGACTGTATGGCCTTTTGATGACTTTTTATTGAATTTTTAAAATTTTTAATCATTGCAAAAAAGTGGCACTCAACTTTAGGCACTATTTTCGTTATTATATTTTGATATATTTGGACATTTTGGGACGTGGTGATACTTAACACGTTTATGATTTTTACTGTTTATCTTTATTTACATCAGTTATAGGGAAAGGGGTTGATTTTAATTTTTAGGTTTTTTAACTAAATTTTTTGTTACCTTTTTTTACAAATTTTTTTTATTATTTTTCAGACCCCTAGGGTACTTTCACCCTAGGTTGTCTGATTAATCCTCCCATATACTGCCGTACATATATGTCACACGTCGGTAAAGGGCTAAGGATTATGGAGGCCACTCTTAGGAACCTTGAGTGCTGCAGAAATTCTTTTGTAATTTCTTTTGCCTTGCCACAATTCTGTCTCTGAGCTCTTTAGGCAGTTTCTTAGACCTCATGATTCTGATGTGCTCTGTAATGCACTGTGAGCTGTGATGTTTTATATAGACGTTTTGTACTTTGTGTACCTTTTCGTACTTAAGTCCAATCTGTTTAATTAAACACAGCTGGATTCCAATGAAGGAGTAGAACCATGTTAAAGAGGATCAGAAGGAAATGGACAGCATTTGAGTTGAATATGACTGCCATAGCAAAGGGTCTAAATACTTATGACCCTCTGTTATTTCAGTTTTGCTTGTTTAATAAATTAGCAAAAATATCTACATTTCTGGGTTTTTTTTCTCTCAAGATGGAGTGCAGAGTAGACATTAATGAGCAATGAAATTCAATGAGTGAAAAATTTAAAGGGGTCTGAATTTATGTACCCAATGCATATCATTGTCTGTGTGCAATAATCATAAACTTCATCCTGACTCTGACTGACAAAACTTATATTCACCCTAAACAGTTACTATGGGAGTGAATAGAGAAGAACCCATCTGGAGGCAGTGACCATTATTGTCCCTGTAATGATTAGAAATACAAGTATTTAATCTGTTTCCTGGAAAAATAATGTGTCATTGCTTGGAGATGACTAATACCCCATGCTTTGAACCAATTTTGAATAACAGTAATGGAAACACAAACTAGTAGACCCTTGGGTAATCTTATCCAAGATAAATGGAATTATTGTGATGTCTGTATTACAACATCATAGAAAAGGGATAAAGATCTGATTGCTGGGATCTATGGAATTATCAGATTAGGTCCCATGATTTTGTAAATGTAAATTCTCATACTTGTCTATGTGCATTTTTTTGCAGTAGACACACTGCATTCATTTCAAGGACCTATGAACATTTACTATGATCCTTGCAGCAGTTTTTTGTCAGACTTTGCACATGTCTTTAAGAAGCGTCCACGCCACACTGCAAAGTCAAACTGCACATAGAGCGGTTTGGACTGTTCTTGATAAATATGTTGTGCAACAGTTTTCTGCCAGATTTTGCATGCTCTTTTAGCATGCACAGGTATTTAAGAAGTGTCTGCACCACTAACCATTGTGTGGCGCAGTTGCACTAGGCATTTCGCGACACAAGTTTGGGGGCATTCCAGTGCTTAGTCGGACCATGCGCCATATTTATCATACAAAGTCTTTTGCAAGCCCTATGTAAAAGATGGACCAAAAAAAGTTGGTGCACTCTGTCAGGTCAGTGCAGGGAGTACCAGATTCATGAAGAACGGGCACCAGAAATCCAGAATGTGGCACACTGCACTATTTAGTGCAGTTTGCAATACTCTTAGTAAATGTGCCCCAATATGTTTTTCACTGATCACCGGAGGATGATGCCCCACTTGGAGGTGTGGCTTGTTCAGCAAGGCAGCCCAGGAGTTGTCTGGTGGGAGCTGTTGCGAATGTGGAGGCCATGGAGGGGGATCCAGTGGTGGGAAGCTGATGGAGGAGCCAGGCCTTGAGGGGATCGCACAGCGAGTGAAATCCGGAGAGGCACCCATGCAGCCAGGTCAGTGTGTGTCTGAGGTTATGTGTCAGATGGCTGGGGGAATTGGGGGTATGAGTGCTGCAAGGAGTGCATGTGGGTATAGTGACAGAGGGCAGGGTCGAGAATGCGGTGTGAAGTGGGGCTAGCTGTATCCGCACAGAGGGAGAAGGATAAGGTGAGTGCGGCTAGATGACAGGGCAAAAGGGGAGGTTTATGTCTGTGTTTGAGGGGCCTCTGGGGTCATATTTGAAGAAAGAGGTGAAGGAAAAGATTTGGTGTGATGAACATGTCAAAATCTTTTCCTTCTTGCTGCTGGCAAAATTTTGGATAAAGTGAAAGATAATGGGGGTCATTTACTAAGGGCCCGATTCGCGTTTTCCCGACGTGTTACCCGAATATTTCCGATTTGCGGCGATTTGCCCTGAATTGCCCCGGGATTTTGGCGCACACGATCGGGGGGCGTGGCCAAACGAAAACCTGACGGATTCGGAAAAACCACTGCATTTAAAAAAAAAAATCTGTTGCGGAGCTTGCACTTACCTTCATTCAGCCCGGTTTGGTGTATTCCAGTGCGTTCCGATGCTTTTCAGCGCAGCAGCGCCACCTGGTGGACGGCGTAGGAACTACCTTAATGAATCCCGTCCGGACCCGAATCCAGCGCAGAGAACGCGCCACTGTATTGCGAATGGACCGGGTAAGTAAATCTGCCCCAATGAGTCACAGAACGAAGATAAAGACAAAAAGAGGTGGTGCAAGATCCCGCAGACTTCTCATAATTCGTTGCAGGCCTTTGCAATTTTGGCAAGTGTGATAGGAGAAAAGGCCCCAGATAATTGTTCGGGCCTTTTTTGTTATTTAGATTCCATCTTTAGCTTACCTGGTGTATGGGGGACAATCCTTGCTGCACTATGACGAGTAGTTCAGGCAGTGAAAAGTGGTGCACCCTAGTGTCCAGGGGCACCGGCCAGTGCAGTCAACAGAAAGAGGGGTTGGGAGTTGGGTCAGGAGCGGGTACAGGAAGCAGGGTCGGACTGTGTTGCCAGTTAAATGATGGCCAATGTAAGTATCTGTTTCGGCAAGTCACATGGAGCGACAAGATGTTTCAAGAAGGGAAAAGGGAGGGTGGCAGGAACAGCTGCACAAGGGAATGACTCCGGTGAAGCTGCAAGAGCTGGAGCCCTTTCTAAGTAGATACCCAAACCAGGAGGGAACGGACTTGTTGCGCACAAGTTTTCAGAAGGGTTTTGTGATTCCGGGGCCGGCACATATTGCACCGATGACAAGACGGAATTTGAAATCGGCTTATAGTTTTCCCAGGGTGGTCACAGGGAAATTGGGGAAGGAGATGCAATTAGGCAGGATGGCGGGTACGGGGTCCGTTTTCAGCAGTGCTGATTAAAGGGTTGGTGGTGCTCTCCACAAGGGGTACTCCCAAAAAAGGAGCCGAATAAGTATAGGCTGATTCACAACTTGTTGTATCCGAGGGGCCTGTGTGTGAATCTCCAGTGCAGATGTCGTCGGTGGTTTATACGTCCTTTGATATGGTTGGGTGCAAAAGTACGGGGCTGGGGCATTGCTTGGAAAAAACAGACATTGAATCTGCTTTCTGGTTGTTGCCTGTGCATACACAGAGTATGCGTTTGCTGAGGTGTTTCAGGGAGGGTTGTTTTTATGTTGACCGATGTTTACCTATGGGGTGTTCACTGAATTTCGAGGCCTTTGGCTGCTTCTTGGAATGGGTGGTGCAGGATGTAGCGGGGGTTCAGTCTGTCATCAACTACTTGGATGACTTCCTTTGTATAGGACTGCAGGGTACATCGGTTTGTCAAGCATTGTTGGCGGCAGTGGAATGGGTGACGCGGTAGTTTGTAGTTCCCTTAGCTCCAGGGAAGATGGAGGGTCCCACATCGTGTTTGATTTTGGACATGGAGCGGATGGAGGGCAGGTTGCCAAAGAACAAGCTGAAGGGGCTAAAAAGCGAGGTAACTAGAGTTAGGAGATTGAAGAATATGCGTATTGCAGTGGGCAATGGTGCATGGGACAATGGCCAGCTGCGTGGGTGGAGGCGGGGTTGCTGTGGAACATGGCCCTTCTGGAATTGTTCCCAATCGGTGGTCGTGGTGTGGGGTGATCGGTTCAGGAATCGGAGGGTCAGGTTCCATTGCGATAATCAAGCAGTGGTGAGTGCAATTAACTCACTGTCGGCATCTTCCCCTCCAGTGATGCGGTTGTTGAGAAAATGTTTGCGATAGAGTTTCTGGATTAAAATGCGTGGGTGATGGCTGTGCATGTGCCGGGAGTGAAGAATTTGATTACTGATTCTTTGTCTCGCCTGCAGTGTGATCTTTTTCAGATGTTGGCGCCTGGTGCAGCTTCCTTGTCAGGAGAAGCTGTTGGGTTTGTTGGTTTGGTTGCGTCAAGTGGCCCTGGCTTCTTGTCAGTGCCTAAGGTGAATAAGGGGGTGGCGACACTGGCGTTTGGTTTTAAGGTTGGCGGGGAGTGTGACTTGATGAAGGAGCTTTTGTTCCAAGAGGCATTAAAGGGTTTTAGGAAGCGGGAGGGGGGGGGGGGGAGTTGAGAATAGGCAAATTGGTGTCGCCGGGTAAGGGTACTGGGGGAGGTATACAGCAGGAGGTTATTTTTAGTCCGAAAATCAAAGAAAGATATGTTGGGCAAGGGACGATAGGTAGTTTGGGGGCAGTCTCTTGGCCAGGTATTTGCTGGGGTGTTCAGGGGAAAAATGGGGGGGGGGGGGGAGTTGTTATTATGTCATAATGATTTTTATCCCGGTTCCAATTTACAACCATTTTTAGGAGATGTGTAGGTGAGTTCGGGTTAGAACCCAGGGAGTTTTCACCCCATTAATTTAAGATAGGGGCATCGACGGAGGTTTAGGCTCGGTTTAGGCCCGGAGGTGGTGAAGCGGATTGGGAGTTGGGAGTTGAGGAGATATCTGTCGTATGTGCGCCCTCAATTAACGTTAGTTTGAATGAAGGGGTGTGGTGTTGGTTGCCAGGGGGAGTTGATAACGAGGGTGGGGGTTCTTTTGGGAATTGTGTATTGTGTATTTTCCTTTTTATGTTGCAGGAGTGACGGCCCGGATGGCGTAGGTCCTCGGGCACTTCTACATCTACTAAAGAGCAAAGAGGGCTGCAGTTTGACCGCACAAGAGACAGGTGGGTCTTCCGAGAGAAAAGGTGCTGGTAAGATGGATGGGATTGAGGGAAGGAAGTGGGTGAGAGTTTTGCCGAAGATATTGTTTTTGCATGTCGGGGGGAATGATTTGGGGGTTCGCCAAGTGCGGGAACTGATTCGGGACACAAAGCATTATCTGGTTGTGGGTGGATTTTCGCAATCTGTTAACTGGTCGGATATGGTTAATCGGAAGGTGTGGTGTCAGGCACGGTCAGTGTCTCGGTTGAATAGGGTACAAGTGAAGCTGAAAATGGCAGTTAGCAGTTTCGGTGCAAGGAATGGGGGTTTGGTGGTGCGCCACGAGAATTTGGATAAAGAAATGGGAGAGTTCTGGTTGGAGGATAGAGTACATTTAAATGTGACTGGCATAAACATGTGGGTCCTGGATATCCAGGGCAGTATTGAGAGGGCATTGCTGATGGTGGGGGGCTGGCATGCTTGAGGTGGTCTAGGCATGCTGGCTGTGGCAGGGTGAGTGGTCCTTGGAGTTGGTGGAAAGTTCGGGTGATGGAAGCCATGGTGGTTTGTTTTCTTGGAAAGGGGAGGGGGGATTTTTCCATACTGCAAGTGGAGGTCCGGTGCCCTTGAACCAGAGGTGGCGGTTGAGGGTAAAGTATCAGGTGGTGGGCAGAATGGCATACTCTCTTTTGTAGCTCCAAGAACCTCCTCCTTTGAGACTTGGGTTTTGGAGGTTAATATAAAGGAACTGAATTTAATATAAAAAATGTTATTTTATGAAGGTTATGTAAAGGTTATGTAAAATCATTTGTTATATGTTGTAATAAAATTATACTGCAATAAAATGGCTGCTGTGGAAAATATTTATCTAACCTTGGTTTGTGTGTGCCTTCTTGGGAAAGAGTGTGAGGGGTTGGATAGCAGGCGTTTCACCCTATAAAAGGGGAAGGAATATTTGGGGGGTGGGAGTGGGGGGTGCAGGCAAAAGGGACCAAACTCAACAGTGCCAATGTCATGTATACCCCCCCCCCCCCGTATACACAGACTCTTCCGCCCGTAGACACAGCGCCCCCCTGTATACACAGCCACCCCCCGTATCAACACACTAAGAACTGGGAGGCATAGTGCTCACTTTTTGTGGTTTTATTGTATATTCTATTAGGTGACAATTCACACCAAAATATTATATAAAAGTTAAGTTTTATTTTACACCCTCAACTTTTTCCCACTTTCCTGACTCCTTAATCAGTTTTCACCTGTATACACAGCCTCTTGCCCCACCTGTATACACAGCCTCTTGCCTCTTCCCATTCCCCCATGTATATACAGCCTCTAGCCTCTCCCCCCCCCCAACAAAAAAAAAGTCACCTTTGAGCTCCAGCCCCAGCGCTCCCCTGCAGATCACTTCTGTTCTCCCGCTGGCAGCCACCATATCTGTGAAGGGACACAGGCCGGCGCAGATCATCACGCACATCGGCACTGATGTAATTTATTTTTCAGGTAAAATGGACTTGCCAGCCATTGGCAAGTCCGTGTTACCGGTGGCGACATGCTGCTCCTAAAAGGGGTCCGCAATCTGCCGCCTGAATCGGGGACTTTATCCCGCCTCATGGCAGATGCGGTCCTGGGTGACGCGAAGACATCACTAAATCACATCTCTTGCATACAGCAGCTCAGTATCATGGCAGGGAGCAGGAGAAATCACCATCTATCACCCTGCACAGCAAGGAGACGGAGAATCAGGAGGGAAGAGATGTGAGCATTTCTTTTGTTATACAGTGTGGGCATTGCTATGGGTATTGTTGTGGAGTTGGGACATCACTTTAAAGTGTCTTGGCAATACTGTGGGTATTAGTGCGGCCTGGTGGCATTACTGTACAGTGGGAGTATTACTGTGGACTGGGGGCAATACAATGGACGACGGACATTACTGCAGAGTCAGAGCATTACTCTGGACAGTGGGCATTACTGTAGAGTGGGGGCATTAATGTGGAACTACAATACAAGATGTTATTAGGAAGGAGGAAATAATGTGGGGGAGTTATTAGGAAAGGGCCACAATTGTGGGACATTAAGTGTAGGGGAATTGAGGAGCTCCAAAAGAGGAGTCTAATGTAAAGTACTGGGTGGGAGCTAATTAGTGGGTTCATTATAAAATATGGGAGCCAAAATAAGGATTCTATTATAAAGTGTCGGGGGCCACATTGAGGACAATGTACTGTGTGTGAACCAGGACGTGGATGGTTCATTGCTATGTTTGGGGACCTAATTCAGGACTACAGAGCGCCACAATGATAGGCTCACATTAGGGGGCATTATATAGTACAGGAGTCACAATGGGGGCATTTTACAGTGCATGGCCTAGAATTGGCACATTTTACAACATGTTATGCTAGGAAGCATTATTTGTGTGCTGCAAGTATTTTCAGGGGTACTTTTACAGTATTTGAGGGGACAATGTTAGGGGTAGCAGCAGGATGACACTGTTAGGACAATGTAGTGGACAATAGCGCTAGGACAATTTAGTGGACAATTGGAAAGTGTAGAACATTAGATGTCTGTGTGGTAAACTCCACGGGTACGATGCATGGCTGGAAGAAGAGACATGATGGTGGTGGGACTGGATAGAATAGGGAGGGATTCCTCCTGTGTTTGTTGTAGCTGTATATGATGAGGGTGGCATGTACCGGGAGCTATATAATATTCAGAACATATGCATTGCCGTCTGTGCCCGGATCTTTTACAACGTCCTGGAATGTCACTATTGATTATTAATCTTATGCATATATTACAGTTTATTTTTTGTAGATTTTGCATGCCGGCTGTTTATTTGTGGTCCCTGGAATTCTACATCTCTCCAGGGTCACACTAACAATCAAGTGGGAAGAACATATTTTCTGCAGGCTGCAGATTTACAATTGAAGAAGGCAGACTGCAGAGCTACTGATCGGCATGCAACTGTTAATGCCTGTGTAAGGTGAGCATGAGTTCTCTTCTATGTTGCCAGCATCCATTTATCTATCAATGGTAAGTTTCTATCAATCTGTCTATTTATATGTCTAACTTACAGACCTCAGGAAATGCATTTCTCTACTGCACCAGCACCACCCAGGCTGTGTATTATGAATCCATGGTTAGAGGCAGTATCCATGAGGGGGGGGGGGGGGGGGGGGTTGTATATAATATAACCAAGAAGGGGCTATACACAATGCCACCATGTGAGTGAATTGCAAAGGGACCCACTGAGGCTCTCTCACCCAGGGGCCTATGGAAACCTGGAGCCTGCCCTGTGGAACATTTACTTACAAAGTCACTAGAGTTCACTAAAAGTGCATTGTCTCCCTATAATGTTGTGTGCGGCGATTCAGTGCGCCAGAAATCATGAATGTGCTGCTTCCCTGCACTGGTCCGACAGAGTTCACCATCCTTTATGTGGTGCACCTTTAATATAGGGTATGAAACACAATGGGGCTCATTAACTTAGGGTCCGTGGACCACATTTTCGCCGGGTTTCCCAACGATTTCCATTTAACAGGATCGGATTTTGGCGCAATCACGCCGACTTTCATGCTTGGCGTGGCCAAGCGCGAGATTTAAAATCGTGTGATTTAAAATCGAGATTTAAAAATTGTGTCGCAAGACATGCACTCACATACACCGGGAAGAAGAAGGTGAACTCCGGCGGACTTAAGCGGAGAAGCGACAGATGCAGGAAATCGGGCGCACGAGCTATGTGAATCGCACCGGACTTCATCTTCGTCGGATTCTGCTCTACAGCAGAGAAGTGTGGATGTAGTTCCTTCCCTCGCTGGCTCCACCTCTTCCTCCGAGTCATCTCAGAGCCCGGCAGAACAGGAACCAGCAGTGCAGGGAACTAGGGAAGGTAAGTAACAATGCTTTTTTTTTGTTTTATACCCAATAACAGGGGAGGATAGGAGACGACAATATGAAGGGAGGGGGACATAATATGAGTGTAGAAGGCCACAATATGATAGAGGATAGGGGGACACAATATTTGAGAACGGGGCCCACAATATGAGAAAGGAAAAGGGGGCCACAGTATGAGAGAGGTCAGAGGGCCACAATATGAGAGAGGACAGGAACAACTATATGAGTGGAGGGGGCCAAAATATGAGGTGGCTGGAGGAAGGAGGCCACAATAAAAGTGGGGAAGCAAAAGTAGAGGGAGGATAAAATTAAAGAGGGGGCATTATATGTTGCTGAGTTGCATTATGGGGTCTATAAGGTGGGTTTGCCACAGTAAGGGGGCATTATACTATGTGCAGGACATTGAGGACGAGATTATACTATTTTGGGGGGTTGGGGCAAGGAGCAGGACAATGGGTGTAACTTTTTGTCCCTCTTTCTCTAGCCCAAAAGTTCGGAGGTATGATATGGGGGGAATTGGGCACAATATGAGGGCTAGCTGGGCACCGAACATATGATCTGTACAGATTCTTTCAAAAAAGAAAGACTTGGGTAGGGAGTTAGAATTTGGTAGGAATTTTTAAAAAATTGAATCTGTTTAAGACAAAAGATTTCACACAAAGGTAGATTATGGTAAACCTGAAATTCTGCCAATGTAAAAAACGTACCTGATTGTAAATTCTTAATTTTTGAGAGGCCTTTTTGGATCCACCACATAAAGGCTCTGTGTTCTAATTCAGTAGGAAATATAGGATTGTGCAGTAAAGTTAAAAGGGAGGAAGGGCACAATTGTAGCTTGTTTTGAAATCTAAATTTATGCCAGGGGGGCAATCTGAGATATTCTGATCAGCAAGGAGCCTGTAGCCCAGGGCAGATCTTGCAAGGAATAAGGTAATATAGCAGTATTGACTCATGGGTTACCCAACAAGGTTGGGCCACTCCTGTAGAGATAGCAGTCAGCTGCGCTTTTAGGGCTGGAACTGCTCCAATAGCCGAGTATAGTTCCATCTGTGCAATGTAGACTTATGGTATGTGAGGTTAATACCTAAATACTGTAGGTGTGATAATGGTCTCTGCACTGGAAACCAAAGTTAGCCATAATATATTAGCTACATCAAATCCCTTAATATACTGATGAGTCCTAATGTATACATGGACTTTTCAAAGGCATTTGACACAGTGCCTGCTTGGACTAGGGGGAGACTGCTGGGACTAGAGGGAAATCTGTGTATTTGGGTAAGTAATTGGCTTAGTGATATAACAGAGGGTCGTTTATAATGGCACATTCTCAGGTTGGGTTCATGTTACCACTGGAGTGTCACAGGGGTCAGTATTGGGGCCACTTCTTTTTAATATTTTTTATTAATGACCTTCTAGTTTGTTTACACAGTCAAGTTTCAATATTTTCAGATGATACTAAGCTGTGTAAAGTAATAAATACTGAGGCCGATAGTATAGCATTACAGAGGGATTTGTGGAAGCTTGAAGAGTGGGCAGAGAAATGGCTGATGAGGTTTCATGTAGATAAATGTAAAGTTATGCACTTGGGCCATGGAAACAAAAGTTACAATTATGTTCGAAACAGTCAAAGGGGGGGGGGGGTGAATGGTAAACTTAATTTTAGTGACCAGTGCAAGGCGGCTGCTGCTAAAGCAAATGAAATGATGGGATGTATCAAGAGAGGAATTGATTCTCATGATAAGGATGTAGTTTTGCCCTTATACAAAACACTGGTCAGGCCACACATGGAATATTGTGTACAGTTTTTGGCACCAGTGTATAAAAAGGACATAGTAATAGAACGGGAGCTGAGGAGAGCAATTAAGATTATTAGGGTAATAAGCGGACTAGAATACAATGACAGATTACAAATTTTGGGATTATTCAGTTTAGAAAAAAGAAGACTGAGGGGAGACCTCATTACAATGTACAAATACCTCAACGGGCAGTACAAGGATCTCTCCAAAGATCTTTTTTTTACCTAGGCCTGTGCCCAGGACAAGGGGGCATCCTCTTAGTGTACGGCATCGGGATCATGCCCTACCAGCTCCACGTGGGAGGCTGCCATAGTGCACCAAGCCGCCAGCTGGGTGGTCAGGGGACGCCGTGGGAGAAGCTCCACGTGGGCCCACCTCAGCTGTCCGGGGTTGCAGTGTGCCGGCAGTGAATGGTGAGGGTTAGCCAAAGATCAAGGGAACAGCGCAGAGCCCCGGTAGCAGCTCCACATGGGCAGCTGATGGCTCAGGCTCTCCCGAGCTGCATCGCACTGGCCGTGGATAGCGCTCCACACCTCACTGATGCAGGAGCGGGTCCTGCCTTGTGACGCACCAAATGCTGATCACTTGTGCCAGCCCCAGACGCCCTGGGTTGTGCTTCCAGGAGTCTGGAGAAGGGTTTCCGAGGTGACTGAGGTTGCCCAGAAGAGGATTCCTGATGCCCAGCGCCACCTGAACTACAGGAGCACAGTCAATTCTCCTCAGAAAGCCGGGGCTCCGTACACAGGCAGCCACCTACCACGGCGCCATCTTGCAATGAAGCCTACTTGATCTCTGTGGGTCAGGGAATGGAGAAGTTAATTCTCTGGGCCATTATAGATGTGTAGTTGGACTTATAATATGACAAAGAGCCCCTCAGTATCCCCTATAGTAGTGGAGATGTTAAAAAGAAAGGCCCTATGCACACTACGCGATGGAGAGGAAGCAGGGTGACCCCTCCCTTCTCCATAGTAATACATTAATGCGTAACACGGGGAAAGATAGAAGGCGCGCTCATACGTTCTGCTAGCGTCGCGTTCATAACGCGAGGCTAGTGCGCAGGGGGCGGGGCTCTGGCCGATCGCATATGCCTTTCCCAGGAAACGCATGCGATTGATATGCGATAGCCCCGCCCCTTGTGCGCTAGCGTCGCGTTACAAAAGCGACGCTAGTGGAAAGTGTGAACGCATCGCTCCCTGAATATGTCTTTGAGAGAGGGGGACCCCATATGATGTGATTATTTAAATCATAACTAAAGTTTGAATAAAATAGCATTAATGAACAGTGCAGATGATTACAGCATTTATGCGTCGCACAGTGCCAACATGACAATTTAAGTAGTAACTTATTTATCCCTGCTGTATCTCAGGTTTCAATTGTATTGGTGTCCTGAGTTCACCAATACAATAGAAAGATAATGGGGAAATTTGGATTGTAGCTTCCCATTAGGGTCCCCTGAAGAGGAAGATTCAGGGGACCCAGAGCAGGAGCTCCAACTTTAATCCATCTCTATCCACACCTTCCCGTTCCTCCTGTAGTCCTGGCAGCCAAGGATGTTGCTTTAAAATGGCACTGAGCATGGCATGTGGTCTTGGACCACAGGAGGAAGCTTTGAGTCCAGTCTGGCAAACTCTCTGTTGGTGTGAAGGCCTGGGTGCCCACAGAAAGGGCTTTGAGTGCCACATCTGGCACCTGTGCCATAGGTTCGCCACCACTGACTTATATACTTATATACTTTCTTAAAGAAATATGTTCCTGTTTCCTCTGCCTATTTTCCTTATTTAAAAGGGTTGTCCAGCCTTTACAAAAATGATATATCTGGCTGAGGGGGGCTGTAAAAACCAAAAAAAGACACTGCTGTCTGTAGTCACAAAAGGGACAACAGAAGCGATGGAGTAGGTAAGTCCGCCAGCTGGATATATTGTTTTTTTAAAGGTTGGACGACCCCAGCTTTCTGATGTGTATCCACTAAAGGATGAGACATAATAATAATGTTCCAATGACTTCATGCGTCACAGTGCATAGTCTAATCTCCTTAGAAAAAGAGTTAGCCTCCATAGCCTCCTTTCCTTATCTCTGTGCTGTGAATGGGATACACTTCTTACTACAGGAGAAAGAAGGAACAGAAAAGAGTCACAGAGTAACATTTCTGCTTAATAAATTATATTACAAAGTTTACTATTATCTCCTGCTGTATTCATTTATGAAAATACAAAAAATGTTTCAGATGTTTAGTTATGCTTTAGCAGGATAACATACACTTTTCTTATATACATGTGTATGAAATTATGCTCACACATCTTTATTATATCAGAAGCAACTTGGCATGTTGTTACTGTCCCTAACCCTCTGTGTTATGTTATGGACTTTTAAAAACATTTATTTATAATACTTTATAATATCAGAACCTACAGCCCGGCAGCCATGTTACACATTACCTTGAGACAGACAGCTATCTTACATATCACATACAGACTGGCAGACATCCTATACATCACATTGAGACAGACAGTTATAGTACATATTACTTACAGACTGGCAGACATGTTACACATCACCTTGAGACAGACAGCTATATTACATATTACCTACAGCCTGGCAGCAATCTTACACATCACCTTGAGACAGACAGCTATATTACGTATCACATACAGACTGGCAGACATCCTACACATCACCTTGAGACAGACAGTTATAGTACATATTACTTACAGACTGGCAGCCATGTTACACATCACCTTGAGACATACAGCTATATTACATATCACATACAGACTGGCAGACATCCTACGCATAACCTTGAGACATACAGCTATATTACGTATCACATACAGACTGGCAGACATCCTACACATCACCTTGAGACATACAGCTATATTACGTATCACATACAGACTGGCAGACAGGTCCTAACAGGAGCTGAAAAGAACAAATGTTATTTTTGATTATACGGCAGGAAGCAGGTATTTAGATCCCTATAACAAAATCTATAGCACTCAAATCCCCCAGTATTGAAGGAACGTAATGGGCTCTCTCGATTTTCCTGATCTTTCCTCATTGACCACTAAAGCTTAATAATAATAATCTTTGATATTTATACACTACTATTAACCCATATTCACCCTCCAAAAATTATATGTTGCTTTGGAACAACGACTGGGCAACACACTTTCTGAAGATACATGGAAAGTGATCTGGTCCAAAACCCCCACGGATTCCCTTTACACCATATACCAGGAAAACCAATTTAAAAGAAAACCTACCATCAGAAATGGTAATCTATTAATCTATTTTACCTTCTAAACTAAACTACACTTTATCTAGCTAATAAGGTCATTATGGGTAGAGGCTACTGGGCTCATTACCACCCAAACCACCCACATATTTTATACAGAGAACGACCTTCACCCATGAAATTCTCATATGTTCATACTCTCGATACACATGTACACATGAGCCATTTCAGAACCTTTGAAGGTCCTCCTAAGGTCCATTCCCCAAGAAGCTTGCTTGTAGTACCATATGGAGGAAGTGGACTCCAAACTCGTAGGAGCTATAATATTTATACAGCCCAGCACCCATGGCAGTCTATTTTCTCCCATGGGTAGAAGGCTATTTACACTGTGTCACCACTGAGCTGCTGGTGCCACTCTAAACCGTGGCGCTGGAGAGAGGTCAGTAGTTTGTTATTTTTTGGCCATATACAAAAAACCTGGATCTCTGTATCCTGTAAAGGACTTCTCTTACCACATTACTAGGTAACATAAAGTGCCTGGTAGTCATATGGATACTGCTGGGGAAAGTTTGTCCAAATGTAAATATGTGGTAGTGTTTCAGCTGTTATTTTGTTGCTGAACGCACAGATAGATAAGTTGAGCTTCTTTTTTAATGTTTTTAGAGCTAAATATCTGCCTGGATAAGAGTCAGATTCTCAGTTTTGTTTTTGTTTTTTTTGAAGTGTGAAGATAAATGAGCATTGTACACATGCAGAAAATCTTTACGTGTATGGCAAACCCCAGAAAGGAGACAATGGGGCTTATTTACTAAGGGGCCGCGTGCGCACTTATGTCAGACTTTCCGACTATTTCGGATATTGCGCGGCTTGGACAGGTATTTGACAGGGGTCTGTGCTGTGATTGTATTGCACTTGATCGGTTTTTGGCGCAGCTGTGCTGGTTTTCATGCGACACAAATAGGGGTGCGTGCCTTCGGATGATCTGACTGATTTGGACTGAGAACGGGATTTAACTTGCAAATTGACGCAAGACAATGCACTTACATGCACCACTAAAAAGAAGGATCTAAGCAGGGAAGCGACACATGCACAATATTGGGCGCACAATCTTAGTGAATCGCGGTACAGTGCATTATCGTCAGACGATGCACTTTCGGGGAACCTCGTCGGACAGGTAAGTAAATGTGCGCCAATATCTGTTAATCTATGCCAGGCATGGTATTGGTGTCAGGCACAGGATCTTCAATTTTGTGGGGGGCACATACTATTTACAAACACAGTGATGGGGTTGTGACCAACTCTTCCTAAAGTATTAATGTTCCCGCCACACATTTTCAGAATGAAATAGATTTTTTGGCCCTGTGGACTTGCTGATATTGTAAATGAATGCTTCCTATGGCCCGGTCATCTGCACAATCTTCTAGTAAAGTACAGCCATGTAAACATAGGCCCAGTATCCTGTATATGGACCTGCTGATGGTCCTTAGTACATAATGCAGGGCTAGTGGTAACACAAGCTCAGAGGTGCAGCATCACTGGTAATAGGGGTGACTAGATTCTCATTCTGACCTGTAGATACTGGGGGCACAGCTAAGTGAGGTGTTATATGGCTAGAAATGTGTATGTTCTCCCTCCTGCTGCCCCTTCCCCTCCTATAGAGGAGATATACAGGGGCCATGGTGTATATATAGTGGAGGCCAGTGTCATACAATCAGGGGTCACACTCTCATACCATGACATGCCTGCCCCCCTTCCCCCCTAACAAGCCTAAACCCAGGCACACAGTAACGGCACTAAGCCACACCTACTCGCCCACCCTCAATGCGTTGACTGACACAGCGTTACCCAATCAAATAGCGAGCTCAGCCGCATTCTCCAATTAGGAGCTCATAGGGGAGGGTGATGGGAACGGCCGGAGCCAGCAGCCCTGGTTGAGCTGTGCAGGTAGGTGCAGGCTTAGGGGTGCGTGGGGAGTGGGGTGTATGCACCAGGTGGCACTGGGTGGGGGGAGAGGGGCACCCCGGGGCATGTAGGAAAGCAGGGGCACGCCAGATTTGGGGCATTGTAGTGGCTGGCTGTGCAGAATGGCTGGAGTATATGCCTCTGTATTCCTCAGCAATAAACAGGCCAGATACTGGAACTTTGTATGATCAGCTGGGCTATGATACTCCGTGCCAGTGCACAGTGCTGGATCACCGGGCACTGACGGGT
This sequence comes from Engystomops pustulosus, assembly GCF_040894005.1. NCBI lineage: Eukaryota > Metazoa > Chordata > Amphibia > Anura > Leptodactylidae > Engystomops > Engystomops pustulosus. The sequence continues at coordinate 132,841,250 of NC_092416.1, read as the reverse complement.
TAACAGCACAGGGCTACATGGGGGTATACATACATACATACTTAGTAATAGGCGACTACACATAATCTAATAAATACATACAACTAGGTGAATATACACAATCATACATAGTGATAGGTGACTATACATAATCTCATACATAATACTAGGTGAATATACACAATCATACATAGTGATAGGTGACTATACATAATCTCATACATAATACTAGGTGAATATACACAATCATACATAGTGATAGGTGACTATACATAATCTCATACATAATACTAGGTGAATATACACAATCATACATAGTGATAGGTGCCTATAAATAATCTCATACATAATACTAGGTGAATATACACAATCATACATAGTAATAGGTGTACATACATAGTCATAGGTAAATATACACATACATAGTTATACATAATCTAATACATACATAGCACTAGGTGATTATACACAATCATAGATAGTAATAGGTGTACATACATAGTCATACATACATAGTATAGGTGAATATACATAATCTAATACATACATACTACTAGGTGAACATAAACAATCATACATTGTGATAGGTGATTATACATAATTTTATACATACACAGCACTAGGTGAATATACACAATCATACATAGTTATAGATGTACATACATAGACATACATAGTAGTTGGTGTACATACATAGTCATACATACATAGTTATAGGTGAATATACATAATATAATACATACATACTACTAGGTGAACATACACAATCATACATAGTAAAAGGTGACTATACAAAATCTCATACATGGTAATATGTGAATATACAGAATCATACATAATCATAGGTGACTACATGATCTTAGACATACATAGTTCAAGGTGAATATACAATAGGTGACTGTACATAATCTCATACATACATACATAGTCATAGGTGACTATACATGATCTCATCCATACACAGTACTAGGTGAATATACATGCATACATCATACATACATACATAGTAATAGGTTACTATACATAATCTCATACATGCATAGTAATAGGTGAATATACGACTATCATATAAGATTTTTAACTCTTGTGTCCTCATAGAATGTAAGCTCTTGCGGACAGGGCCCTCACTCATTTTGTTCCATATAAATGTTTGTGCTATATAAATATAGATCAATACTATATAAATATAGATCATTATTACTATACATACATATCTTATACATACATAGTTATAGGTAAAATATACACAATCATATATAACCTCATACACACATTATACATACATAGTAATAGGTAAATATGCATACATCATACATACATAGTAAAAGGTTAATTTACATAATCTCATACATGCATTGTAATAGGTGAATATACATACATCATACATTCACACATAGTGAAAGGTGAATATGCCTAATCATACATTCATAGTAATAAGGGAATATACATACATCATACATAGATAGTAATAGGTAAATATGCATACATTATGCTTACATAGTAATAGGTGAATTTACATAATCATACATAGATACATATTAATAGTTGAATATACATAACCAGACATACACAGTAATAGGTGAATATGCATAATCAATCATACATAGTAATAGATGAATATACATACATTATACATGTATACATAGTAATAGATGAATATGCATAATTATACATTCATAGTAATATGGGAATCTAAATAATTATACATAGTAATAGGCGAAAATACAGATTTATTGTCATGCATATGCATAGACACATACTGGAATGTAAATGTAGTCATATACACATATATATTCGTATAAATGTGTCAATAATTTGAATTCTGCAATGTAGCATTTTTTTTTTCTACTACGATACTTAAATTTCTGTCCATATGAAAAAAAGGTGGAGCTGCATATAAAGGAGTATTCTATAATTTGCGTAGCATATAGATTGCAGCACTAATATGTGTGATGAAGCCTCTACCAAGCATAGCGCTGAGCATTGTACAGCGATTCTGCACAGTATTGTACTAGATATTACTAGATATACTAGCATTAGATATTGATCAGCAACTTCCCTACGGTTAAATATTTTGTTAAAGTGGGTGTTTTTAGATACAAAAATTCCTGACAGGGTTATGGTTTTTTTTTTTTTTTTTTTTTTTTTTTATTTCAATTGAGTTCTACAGAAAGAGGGCTGAATTCAGATGTATTTGGACAATTTTTTAAATATATATATTTTTTTTATATTGTAAAACCTTTAAAAACGTGTTATACCATCTTTTGGGAAGCCTAAGGGATATAATCTTGTGTATAATATTCTTCAATACTAATATTGTTAGAGGGGAACATGCTGTACATGTTGTCAGAAAAATTTTAAAAATATTTATAAAATTACCTGTCATTTCCTTAGAACACACATAAATAGGCAAAATCATAAACTCTATGGGGGGAATTTATCGTTTACCATGCGCTAGCGTGTGATGTACCTTATATGCGGTATACGAGTATAGTCGAGACTCCTAATTTTACTACAAGTGACTGAGAGATCTTATTGACTCAAGTATAAGCCTTGGGTGGAAAATACAGTAATGAAAATGTCAGTAACTAAATGTTCAGGCAGTCCTCCCGAGCAATGAAATGCCCCATGCAGCCCCCGCACCAGCAATGAAATGCCCCATGAAGTACCCCAATGTAGTAATGAAATTCCCTGCAGGTGTTTTTATACACCCCAAGTGTATATGCACGTCTACCTTCACTTGTAACACAGCGGGCAGAGATGCGCCCATTCGCTCTGCCCACGACACACCCAGTAACATAGCGTTGTCGCTGCTGCTGACTTTATAGTGTGCACCGTGGGCAAAGCGCAAGGACGCATCTCTGCCCGCTCTGCTATTAGTGAAGAGGAGAAGGAAGAGGAGCCGTGCTTCAGGGGTGTTTCTTTTTTTTTTTCTATACACCCGTGTATTACCCGAGTTGGGTTTTTTAGCACATTTTTTGTTTATATACAGTAAATCCTACCACTTCTGTCACACCGGATATGTCTAAAGGCTTCAGGCTCCTTATATTTCTTACTTTTTATTGGTAAGGCAGTTCTACACCAGTCCCAAACCTGGCATGCTAAAATTGCACTATAGGAATTGGTGCAGGCACCAACACCCTGCGGTGGTCAACTTGGCGTAAGGGGGTAAATTGTTGCAATTCCTGGCCATATGCAAAGAAATGCAACTATTTCAGGGCTTGTACACCAGAGCTGATGAATCTGCCCCATTAACACCCCCCCCCCTAAAAAAAAAAAGCCTCATCTCAAATAATCCAAAAATTACGGATGTTTCAAATGAATTTATCTTTTGATAGATTTTTTAAGTCAAATTTTTTTTTGTATTGGCTTCCTGATACATATCATGGAATATCAAATGTTAGGAAAGTGGCTGGGTCGTAGGAAAAATATTGTATTATATATAATTGAGTGTTTTTAAAATTTATTTTCAGGTAAATTACATTGTTAGTCTACCTGAAAAGAAAATTGTGGAGGTGGAATTGTGAGGAATACAGAATGCTGAAGCCATCAGAACGGTATGTACACATCATAATAAAGGATGGGGGTAAATAGACAACTACTGTAGTTGCAAATTGGACCTACAGATTGAGCCTCTTCAGCTGTTATTAGACTATAACTCTCAGCATTATTTAGTTGTAGTTTCATATCCTTCATTCTCTTGATAGAATGAACTTGGCCACAAATAAGTCTAGTTATATTATACTAATGCAGATGGAAAGTAAAACATTTGCCTAAGGCTCGCATCACACTCGCAACGCATGCTGCTCGGGAGTGATCTCAGCATGTCAGTTCACTCCCGGTGTGCAGCGTTCGGGCCGTGCGTTCTGAGCAGCATGCGTTGCGAGTGTGATGCGAGTTCATCGCATAACACTAGCAAGTGTGGAACGGCCCTAATTCTTATTTCATTATAAAATGGCCTTTTCAGAATAAAAGCTTATTACATAGCACCAACATATTCACAGTGTTGTACAGAGATTGTTACATTTAGATCACTAGGTGGAAAACGCCCTTGCAAAACTATCACTTTATATGGGGCCTCGTGGAAATAGGTATAGTGGCCTGCAGCAACCAATCACTGTACTGCTTTTTTGTTAATTTAAGACAATTAAATCAAAGTTTTCATACACAAATATGTGACTCTTCTTATTTTCTACAGATGCTCCTTGGCCAGGCTGGCTATCTCCATTGGCTTGTTTATATGTGGTTTCTGCTTTATGGTTCTATACATTTTGAAACCTCTCCCCATCAACATGTTGGTCTTCTGGATGCAGGTAACAAGGGAAAATCATTGATTTATTCGAAGCTTATGGTTGTCGATTACGACTACCATCCATGACCACAATGTAGTTCATACAATTGCAAAATTTTGGGATTTAGGGTGCGGTCACACGTCCCGCTTTGATTCTGTTGAGAAGTGCAATGAAAGTGTATGGCCGGTGTCACGGCCCGATCGCATATGTGCTTCTATGGAAAAGCATGTGATCGGTAAGCAGCAAGCGGTGTCTTGTACTTAGAAGACACCAGGTGCTGGTTACCAATTAAATGCGTTTTCTCGTGCACTTTCATTGCTCTTCTAAACAGAGTCCAATGCAAGTCAACATCTGCAAAGAGTTTGTATGTTCTCTCCGTGTTTGTGTGGTTTTCCTCCAGTTTCCTCCCACATTAAAAAAAAAAAAAAAAAAAACATACTGGTAGGTTGATTAGATTGTGAGCCCCATTGGGGACAGGGACTGATTTGGTAAGTTCTGTGCAGCGCTGCGTAATCTGTATGCACTATATAAATAATAATTATTATTAATCATAGTGGTACATGTGACCGCACCTTATTGTCAAGTGTTTTTTTTCCCTTAAATAAACACTGTGGTCACATAAAAATGAATTAAATAATGGCGCCATACAATGTTGTTGGACTTGTTGTTACCCCTTGAGCTCATATTTAGATTAGGATTTTCACATCGTATTAACACTGCAGTGAATGAAAATCTCCCACATGTGACTGCCAGCAGTTATAAGATCAGATAATACTTGGGCAACTTTGCTATAAAACAACCCCTGGTTCTTTAACTACAACTCTCATGACGGTAGCCCATTGCCCACAAGCAAGTTTGGTACAAGAAACTTGTTCAGAATCGAGTGCTGCGTAGTCTTTACTCCTGCCAAATTTATATTGATCACTTATTCTAAGTATTACGAAAATTACCGGTAAACCGGTATACATTTAGATAATGTGTTGCATATTCTGTGTCTTTATTAATTGGAGAAAAGTGTCTGGATATAATATTCCTTGTTCTCCTATGTTGGAATATATTAGCAGCTTGCGTGATCCTTGCGTTATACGCCTGTTGCATAATAGCACCCATGTTAGATGAACTCTAGCATATGACACGTTGTGTAAGCGTTGCTGTCCTCTGGTGGGCACAGCCTCAAACTGCACTCCCATTTTTCTGAGCAAGCAGCAGCTGGAAATACCATTGAGACTGCACAAAGGGTAGGACTGTGTTCATGTGATTGCAAATGTTCTGCTCATTTGGCAGTTCTGTCTAAACCGCTTTTCATGGGGATTATTGTGGTGCGGGCTGGAGCATCAGAGGGCTTCCTTACGCTGCTTTCTTCATGCGTTGTGCCTGTACGTCTTAGCTAAGCGTGGTGTCCTCCCCTGGGGGTGTCATGGACTCATCCTGGGGTTGTGGACAGGGGAGGGGGTGTTGCAGGAGCTCCTATTAGTGCAGCTTGTGTGTGGTTAGTGCAAAGCTGGAATATGATTCAGAGACAGCAGCAATGATCTGTGCTGTCTCTGTGCTGAGACCTTCAGCTTTTCCCTCGCCCGCACACAGGAGCACCATCTCGTCCGCCTGTAAGTACACGCTTTGCCTTTAAATAAGCTGACTTCCACATTTGCTTTAGGTACACGCCTTCCTTACCTCTATTGTTTTGGAATTTCCCTCCATGTCAGCCTGCCATGCTAAGGAACCTCCCCACAACCCCCGCAATTCTGCTGCAAAAGTGTCAGCTCTGCAGACCAGACCCCTCCCACCCCTTTTTGCCTTTTGTATGACCTATACTAATAAGTACACTTTTTAAATCAACGTATTTATGTAACTTTTTCCTTTTTTTGGGAGGGGGAATTATGGGATTTGTAGTTTTTTTGTCTTACACTATGACATGATCCATCACTGCCCCCTTTTTGGGTTTTTGCCTATATCCTATGATTGGTTCATGTTAAAGCTGTACTATAGTTTCGCATCTGGTGGCAGCATTGCTTATATTTTTACAATTTATTAAGGAAACCCAACTTATGTAATGCAGCAGTAGATGGGCTACTAGCGGGTGAGATCACTTGCTAATTTTTGATGATAGAGTATTTTAAATATTTTTATGAGCAGTGAAAATTTAAATTAGTATTAGACGAGCGCAATTTCTTGGTTGGCACATTGGCTAAATGTTATCAGGGCAGGCAGGGTTTTTGCCTAATGTTCTGTGACCTCGTGGTTGGTGCCTAATGTGATAGAATTCCAGACTACGGCGATGTGCGCTTTGTTTTTCATTCGCACAATGAACCCCCTGCCTGCAGATTACAGGACACCCCAGGATTGTATAGAAAACACGGATAATTATTCCATAGAGATTGACAAGGCCGGTCTCTATAATGATCATTACAGCCATGGCTTTAATCCCTGGGGCATTTTGTGGGGATCCTTTCTTTATAGTCAGGCAGAACATTTTACAATAGTACTTCTACTAAATAACATTTACAGAGTTTGTTTGGTTTACATTGTGAATATATGATGAGCTAGAAGATTGTAAACTCTTGAACTCTACTAGTTAGAATGGCCCAGTGACACTGTTGGATTGCAAGCTCTTCTGTCCAGTGCTGTCACTTTGTATCACATCAAGTCCTTGGTGGTGCTTCTAGGATAACTCCCCTGCAATGTCAGGCTAATTTATGGAATGATGCCAATGTAGGTATAGTACAGAGTACGTTGCTGGCAGCTGCAATGCCTCTTTATGACACTGTGGGAATCGTGTAGAGCGTATGCCTGGGAGCAGGGACATGCTGCACTGAGCTCTAGGCAGCAGCATGCTTGTTATGCATTGTGCCTGTGGGCTCTGGCAGGACTACATTACCCTGCGTGCTTTGCGAGCTGTCCTCCGTGACGTCACGCCCCTCCCTAGGTTGTTTGTGTTGTGCGCGGGAGGCTCTTTGGTGCATTCCTGGCGTGTGTGCGGGCTCCCTCTACTGGCCACTGCCGCAGCTGCTGACAGTGTGCTTTTATTTATAGTGTCAACATATCCTGCAGGGCTGTACAGTAGAGAACAAAGACTAGTGCTTGTGCTGAGCTCAGGCCCTCCACTACAAGTTTTACTTGCCTTGTTTGCATATAGGGATTGTTTTTGAGCAAAGCATACAAACTAAATGTCACTTATATTATTTTCATCCTGCGCGTTGTCCTCACCAGATATGGTTGGAGCGAAGGTGTGCGCTCTGTACGGATAACGGAGACTGGTGGCGCACACTATATCTCATGTCTATACGTGTGGCTCTGATGTGTCTGGGCACTTCTATGTAAAAGTGCCTGGAATAAAATGGATCCATTAGGCTTGGCATTTAGCGCAGCCGTGTGGTGTCCATTCAAAAAAACCTGATGGCGCACAGCCTCTTTTTGCTGGCTTTGGATTACAGCCTCATAATGCTATCCGGGGGTGAGCTACGCTCATGTGTCGACTGCCATGGATGCAACTATGAGCAGGAATAGGACCTGCTCTATCTTTTGCGTCTTTGGCAGTCGGTTCGTACACGGGCTGTGAAATTCGTAGCCGTGTGCATGAGCCTATAGGAGGAAATGAGTATGTGTAGTAGCTGTATACAATACGGCCAGCGCATGTCCACATTCCCTTGTCGTGTGAGGCTCCATCTGAGGAGTGGAGATTCTCCTAATTACGTTGTTGTGATGGTGCGTGTACACGTGTTTTTAAATGCATCTCAGAAAAGCACGGTTTTTACATGAACAATTACATGCGTAAGAATGCCACGTGTCAAAGCAGCCAAATGATTGGTAACATAGGACACATGCGTTTTAAAACACATCCCCAAAATGCCACATGAGGCACTTCAGGATGGTGACACACGCCTTGTTAATGCGTTATTAAACGCATTAACAAAATTGTGTTTTACGCATTCGTTCTTTGAGGGCACGTACACACGTTGCGTTTTGACCTGCGTTTTCATTGCGTTTGAAACGCATATACAACAGCTGTGGAGAGGTGATTTGCCTAATTACATCACTGTTAATGTTTCCGTCTACAAAACGCATAGTAAATGCGATGTTAACGCCCGCGTTGACAAAGTGTTAACACATGCATTTTGTTAACACACATGTTAACATTGCGTTTACAAATGTAAACGGTAATGTAATTGGGCAAATTACCTCACATCAGCTGTTGTATATGCCTTTCAAACGCAATGAAAACGCAACCAAAAAGCAACGTGTGAACGCGCTCTCAATGCTTGATGTTCATCAATTAAATACACCCGTGTCTCCTGGAAATTGTAAAAATGCAGTGATCTTGTTCTCCCTGCTCTTTGTGAAAACACAAAGTTAAGATACTTTATCCAAAAACCCATTCAAAAAGCCAATACGCAAAACTAATGATTTTTAAAGTGCCACGTGAGTGGCCTTTGGGTGGTGGCACACGTTGCGTTTTGAACCCGTTATTTGTTTTTTTTAAAAACGCATGCATTTTTTAATCTTAATTAAAACTGGTCAAAACGGATGCGTTTCCAAGAACCGCATGCGTTTCCGGACGGACTGCTTAGAAACGGACCAAAAACGGGTTCAAAGCACCACGTGTCGCATCACCCTTGGGGTGATGGCACACGTGGCATTTTGAATGCGTTTTTGGGCCGTTTTTTAAGCAGTCATGTGTTTGACTGGTTTGAATCTGTTTTATCTTCATTTCTAGAAGTGTAGGCAGCTGTGGAACGAATTGCGTTTTTGAACGCGTCCATGGAATGCATGCGTCTGAAATGCATGGATTTTTATGTATTACCATGCGTTTGACTGGTTGTCATTGCGAAAAGTGTAAGAAACTGTGACATTGTTTACGCTGCAGCAATGAAGAAAAACTTTTTTAAACCTGCCAAACGCATGGTAACATGTAAAAATGCATGCATTTCTGGGATGCGTTTAAAAAAAGCATCCAAAATGCGCCACATGTGAACGCACCCTTAACATTTGTGTTTACTTTGTTACCCGTGTTAAAACTTGTTAATGCAAATGTAAACACAAAGGTTATCAGCAATGTAATGGGGCAAAGATCCTCTCCTCCACTGAAAATGCAATGTAAATGCCATGTGTGAACGCTGCCTTCATTTTACACATGATTATAATTGTCTGTGTCACAGTGCATGAGTTTCTCTGCAGACAGGATTTCATGCAGTAGCCTTCCTCTACAAGCTGACCGGACATCAGGTGGCTTTTGCTTTTTGCCACCGGGAATCTCCTTTATTGCAATGGTTGAAAAAAACCTTTAAAACCTGCAGCGTGAATTACTTTGCATATGCTTGGCAGGTGAGGCCGGTTTCCCACGTACTGTTTTCGACGTGTTTTTTTTTTAACTAAAATGAGAGTGGGAGGGGGTTTGCCCAAAATGCGTTTCATTGCATTTCATGAGGAAACGCGTATACATTTGGGACAAACTCCCTCCCACTAGCTTTATGGAAATAAAAAATTCTGGCCTTTAGTGTAAATCGTAGCAAAGCGATGTATAATTAGGCCCATTCTTTTCTCCCTAGGCCGCTCTCCCAGCAAAGGCTCCTTTTGCTATCACATGCAAACACAATGGGGGACATTTACTATGGTGTTTCTGCCAGTTTTGTGGCGCTTTCACCGCATCTTCTGCTCTCCTACCTATTTATTAGCTGTCGGGGACAGAAAAAATGACTTTTTCCGTCTGCTCCGACTCTTCTCTGAAAAGGGGCGTGGCTTTGGCGGAGTGGAAACTCAGACACAATTAATATGTGTCGCAGCCCTTTTTGGGCGCTGTAAACTGGCGGAAAGTAGACCAAAAGAAAACTGGTCTAGCAGGGACTGTTGGACACATTTCTGGTGCTCGGGACAGATTTTGGTCCCAGGGACAGGAAATGGTCTCGGCGCCAGAAATGTCTCTGCACAGCTCTACAATATTAAATGTGTGTCTTCTTACCGAGAGCAGGTCGGTAACAAAGCCAATGCAGACACCGACACTTTATGTAAATGTCCCCCAATGTTACTTCAACATCTGATCGCAGGAGGAGCCGTTGCAATTCCAGTCACAATGCAGTCACCACATAGGGATGCAGCCTCAGGCCAGCAACACACGTGGTGTTTTCAACCCGTTTTTTGGCTGTTTTTAAGGAGTCTTTTAAAGCGCATCAGTTTTTGACTGACTGGTTTTACCAATTATCTTAATTAAAATGGGTCAAAAACAAATGCGTTTTCTAAAGAACCGCATGCGGTTTTTAATTGACTGCTTAAAAATGGCCCAAAAAATGGGTTCAAAATGCCACATGTGCAGCCGGCCTCAGGTTGGTGACGCACATGGCGTTTTTAGGCCGTTTTTAAGCAGTCTGTTAAAAACCGCATGGGTTTTTTTAAAACATCGTTTTTGACCGGTTTTACCACTTATCTTAATTAAAATGGGTCAAAAATTGATGCGTTTTTTAATGGACTGCTTTAAAACTGCCCAAAAATAGGTTCGAAACGTCACATGTTCCGCTGGCTTCAGGCTATGTGTATGTGGCCTCTGTGGATTCTAGAGGCTACAAATCCATCCTTCACATGCAGATAACGGCATCCAATTCGGCTCTACAGAGTGTCAATGGCCGACCATGCTGATAAAAGCAGCAGCCAGAGCAGAGCAATTAACATTCCCAGGGAGTGGCGTAATGCCATCCAGGTGTGTGCTCCTCGTACACTACACACCCACAGGCGCACCATTGTCTGCGGTGAGTACAGGTCAGGTAGCTCTCGCTCCATAGCACTGACTGACTGGCTGTTATACACATGGTGTTATACAGGGAGATGTGCCGTGTAATTGTCTTCTCTGTTGTGGTGACGGTCCAGATGACCTATCCTAACAACCTAATGAATTAGGAAATCTCAGTTTAAGGGGTTAAATGCTTGGAACGTTAAATAATCACTGTCATAAGGGATAAAAATCATATAACGGTGCTGTAAGTTCCCATAGTAAAGTAGTTGTTATGGGCAACTTTGTTTTTTTAAGTATTGTGGCTTAAAAGGGGTTTTCCCATCACAGCTAATTGTCATTGTTTTTATGATAAAAGGTTATACAGTTTTCCAGTATATTTTCTGCATCAATTCCTAATTGGTTTTCTAGATCTCTGCTTGCTGTCATTCTATAGAAAGATTGGGGGACATTTACTTAAAGTGTCGGTGTCTGCATTGGCTTTGTTACCGACCTGCTCTGGGAAAGAAGATACACATTTAATATTGTGGAGCTGTGCAGAGACATTTCTGGCGCCGAGACCATTTTCTGTCCCGAGCACCAGAAATGTGTCCAACAGTCCCTGCTAGACCAGTTTTCTTTTGGTCTACTTTCCGCCAGTTTACAGCGCCCAAAAAGGGCTGCGACACATATTAATTGTGTCTGAGTTTCCACTCCGCCAAAGCCACGCCCCTTTTCGGAGAAGAGTCGGAGCAGACGGAAAAAGTCATTTTTCCTGGCGCCGCCAGCTAATAAATAGGTCTGAGAGCAGAACATGTGGTGAGAGCGCCACAAAACTGGCGGAAACGCCATAGTAAATGTCTCCCCCAATGGGGGACATTTACTTACAGTGTCGGTGTCTGCATTGGCTTTGTTACCGACCTGCTCTCGGTAAGAAGACACACATTTAATATTGTAGAGCTGTGCAGAGACATTTCTGGCGCCGAGACTATTTTCTGTCCCTGGGACAAAATCTGTCCCGAGCACCAGAAATGTGTCCAACAGTCCCTGCTAGACCAGTTTTCTTTTGGTCTACTTTCCGTCAGTTTACACCGCCCAAAAAGGGCTGCGACACATAGTAATTGTGTCTGAGTTTCCACTCCGCCAAAGCCACGCCCCTTTTCGGAGAACAGTCGGAGCAGACGGAAAAAGTCATTTTTTCTGGCGCCGCCAGATAATAAATAGGTCTGAGAGCAGAACATGTGGTGAGAGCGCCACAAAACTGGCGGAAACGCCATAGTAAATGTCCCCCATTGTATGTTTACTTCCAGTGGACAGAAATCTGACCATGGTCACACAGGTGTCTAGGTCATTAGTATCATTAGAGAGTAATCAGAGCTGTATGACCTAAGGAGCCGAGCACCTGTGTGACCATTTTTGTCCACAGGAAGTAAACATAGAATTAACTGTAATGGGAATACCCCCTTTAATGTAAGTTTTCTGCATCCCTAGAGGTACGTTCACATGCAACATTATTGCATGCATTTTCAAATGCATTACAACAGCTGAAAAGAGATTTGCCTAAATATATTGCTGTCAACATTGTGTTTACAAACCATGTATGCTAACATACTGTTAATGCAATGTCAACAGCAGTGTAATTGGACAAATCTCTTTTTAGTTGTTGTAATGCGTTTGAAAGCACCCTAATGGTGATGCCACAAGTCACATTTTTGGACCATTTTAAAGCATGGGTTTTCAGTCTGTTTAAAAACGCATGTGTCTTTGAATGATTACCATGCGTTTGGCTGCTTTGAACCTGTTTTATCTTCATTTCTAGAATTGTAGGCAGCTGTGACAGATTAAAACCAGAAAAACACATGATAAAAATTAAAAAACGCATGCTTTAAAACTGGGCAAAAATGCAACATGTGGCATCACCTTATGCCTGTGATGGCGAACCTTATAGAGACAGAGTTCCCAAACTACAACCAAAATCCACTTATTTAACATGAAGTTCTAGCATGGCATTTTAAGCAGTAACTTATTGCTTCCTGTTCTTCGACAATATTCAATTGTATTGGCCCCCTGAGGCCACCAATACAGTTGAAAGGAGGGCAAATTCTGACTCTCATCGTAGCTTCTTTCCAGGGTACAGGAGAAGGGGTGGGTCCAGCAGCACTTCTGTTAACACCTTCTCACTTTTCCCGCAGTTCAAAAAAGCCAATAAAGGCCGGCGCCACACGTACCGCTTTGTCTGCGCTTGCAAACGCAGACAAAGTCGCGCCCACCGGGGCGGGCCTCGGCCCGATCGATCGGCGTTTCTATGGAAACGCCTGCGATCGGGAACGACCCGCCAGGTGTTTTGCGTTAATTTAACGCGGAACACCGGCGGCTCGTTCCCGATCGCAGGCGTTTCCATAGAAACGCCGATGCGGTCGGGCCGAGGCACGCCCCGGTGGGCGCGACTTTGTTTGCGTTTGCAAGCGCAGACAAAGCGCTACGTGTGGCGCCGGCCAAAGTGACACTTTAAAATAGCGCTGAGAGCAGCATCTCTAAAGTTGCCAGGGACTGCAGGAAAATTCTTTGGATTTCGTCTTGTTTGGTGAACTCGGTCCTGGGGTCGATGGCCTGAGTGCCTGCAGAAAAGGTTCCAGGTGCCACCTCTGGCACCCGTGCTATAGGTTCGCTACCACTGCCGTAGGCTGTGATCAGACGTTGCGTATGGTAAGCAGCACCCCGTGTCTTGCATATAAACAATACAAGATACCGGGTGCTGGTTAGCCATCACATGTTTCACTGTGTACAGAACCGCACACATCCAGTCTTGCGCGGCACTAGCTGTAGGCTTCTAACTGCTCCAGGATGTGTTCAGATGTGGCTTTTACAAATGCAATGCAAATGCCCGGGGATGGGGCTCTGCCCAAATACATCTTTGTTTCCAAGGAAACCCCTCCTATTGGTAACCAGCATCCAGTGTTTTACATGTACACAATTCCTTTTTGAATACAAACAACTAAGGAGAAGAAATTTGCCTAATTACATTACCGTTAACATTTGCCATTTGTAAACACAAAGTTAACTTAAAGGGGTATTCTCGTCTGTGCATTCACATTCAGATTAATTAATCTGTCATATATAAACATTTCTTCCCTACATAAAAATTTACCTGTGTGAAGATAATTTCTCATAAATGTAGTCAATTAGAAACAAGACTGTGTCCTTGGATACGACCACCTCTGCTGGAATGATTGCAGAAAGAAAAAAAAACCTTTTTACACATGAAATGTCCAGGAGTTACTATATATACTACAGCCGTCCTGTGGTAATGAACCCTGAAGCCAGGTGGTCAGGCAGGACTCGATAGCGCATGCCTTGCCACCGCTGCCTAAATGTGAGGTGGACGTATCCGAGGAAGCTATCTCGTTTCTAAGGGACAACATGGCTATATTTATGAGAAATTATCTTCACACAGGAACATTTTTTTTTAATAACATCTAATTGAAAAAAAGGTTTACATATGGCAAATGAATTAAATTAAATGTTAATGCACAGATGGGAATACCATCGCTAACATTATGTTTTGAAACGCAGTACAACAGCTATGGAGTGGAGGTTTGCCCCAAAGTTTTGTTGAGGGTGCGGTTACATGTGGCCTTTTGGTCTTCATTCACATGTTACCAAAGTTTAGCGTATAACTTCTTTGAAAGCATTTTTATTGCTGGCAGTGTAAGCAGGTGTGAAAATGTTAAGGCCATGGTCGCACGTTTCACTAGCGTCATGTTCATAACGCGACACTATCGCATTGCCTCTGCATTTGGGCCAAGGCCCGACCCGCCTGTGCGCTAGAATCGCGTTAAGATTGCTAGTGGAACGTGTGACCGTGGCCTCATGCTTAAACTTCCAGCAATGAATAAAAAAAAAGCTTTCAAAGAAGCAAAACTCATGGATGCATACGTTCAGATGCATCCCAAAATGCCTTGTCTGAAGGCACCCGATCACACTCGCAACGCATGCTGCTGGGATCGCACGGCCCGAACGCTGCAACCGGGACTGAACTCAGCATGTCAGTTCAGTCCTGGTGTGCAGCGTTCGGGCCGTGCGATCCGAGCAGCATGCGTTGCGAGTTCATCACACTCTCAAGTGTGGAACCGGCCTAACATTGTTTTTTGTTAATGCAAGGCAACTGTTGTTGTATTGAGTTTCACAACGCAATGTAAACGCCACGTAAACGCCACATGTGAACACACTGTAATGGATTGTTCCACACTTTTGATTAGTGTTGTCACATACGTCTCCTATCTATGTTGTACACAGTTGGTATTTTGTTAACCAAAGAGAGCCCGTCCCTCAGATGACATGAACTTTGCCCCATCATAAAAACCTGTCGGTATTCCTCATGAGGGAAAATACAGTAAATGCATTGGATCAGATCAGGAGTCACATACGGCCAATGCAAGGCATTATGGGAATTTTAGATTGCGTATCTGTTATCTACATCCGTTGTGAATTGTGCATCTGGATTATCAGACGTAGTCCAGTAACATTTTTAAAAAAATATAAAAAAGTATACATTTTTATAGTGTAAATACGGATGCCAACATATGCGACAGGTAAAACGTATACATCAAAATAAATAGACGTATGACAAAGAAAGCAGCAATTTTTGAATGTATATGGTGCCATTATACAACTGGCAGATGTGCGAAACGTGATGTGATCCCGGCCTTAATGAAAAGGCTGACATTTTTGTATTTGTGCTTTAGTTTGGAGTTCTCAACGTGCTATCCATGGTTTCCAAGGACCGCATACGGACTCCTTTTAGTCAGGCTACCTGTCCATGACCCGTGCAGTTATGAGACACAAACAAGGGTCTCATGGACATTTGTGTGCAATCCGTGGAAGTGCTCCGCTGCTGCCTTTACCATTGAAGACGACGCAAAAACAAGCAGGAATAGGACTTGCTCTTGCTCATTTTTTCGCCCTAGGCCTCATACACAAGACCATATTGTATTGACCTCCTAAAGATCAATGCACTTGGTCACTGTGCAGTGCGCAAGGGGCCTCTGTCTGTTTTGCATCTGTATTGTATTTGCATCCATTTTTATTCTACATTCATATGGCATCCTTTGATAAGTTTTTGACTTCTGTTTTGGTTGCCCCTCTGTGAGGTATACACATGTACTGGTGGCGTGCAGTGCCGGCGGCTCTGGTGGCGTGCAGTGCCGGCGGCTCTGGTGGCCCCCTCAGTGTGGCGTGCAGTGCCGGCGGCTTTGGTGACCCCCTCAGTGTGGCGTGCAGTGCCGGCGGCTTTGGTGACCCCCTCAGTGTGGCGTGCCGGCGGCTCTGGGGGCCTCCTCTGTGTGGCGTGCAGTGCCGGCGGCTCCCTCTGTGTGGCGTGCAGTGCCGGCGGCTCTGGTGACCCCCTCTGTGTGGCGTGCAGTGCCGGCGGCTCTGGTGGCCCCCTCTGTGTGGCGTGCAGTGCCGGCGGCTCTGGTGGCCCCCTCTGTGTGGCGTGCAGTGCCGGCGGCTCTGGTGGCCCCCTCTGTGTGGCGTGCAGTGCCGGCGGCTCTGGTGGCCCCCTCTGTGTGGCGTGCAGTGCCGGCGGCTCTGGTGGCCCCCTCTGTGTGGCGTGCAGTGCCGGCGGCTTTGGTGACCCCCTCAGTGTGGCGTGCCGGCGGCTCTGGGGGCCCCCTCTGTGGTGAATACATAGGACGAGCTTATGACGAGCACTTTGTGCATTGCTCCTATGTAGTGTGCGGCGCACTGTCATACTCCCGGTTGTCCACACGGGGGAGCCTGGGAGCAGCCGCCTTTAGTGTAAGTCCCCTCCTCTCCACGCTTCCTCCCCCGATCTATCAGAGTCTCCACCTCCCCCTCCCTCGCAGTCTTCCTCTCCGTCCGTCTCTGACGGCGCCATTTTGCCCCTCTCCTCCCCAGGATCCGGCGATAGATCGGGGGGGTGACCGCGGCGCCCCCGTACCCCGGTGTGTTGCTCGGGGAGGCTCGCGGACTGCTTTCTCCCTCCCTAGGGCTCGGCGCGTTCTGTTCTGGGAACTCTTGTCTGGGAGCACATTACATTTTTTATTCTCCCCCCGACCTTCCCTATTGCCCCCCTGTGGGGGGGGGGGGGAGCATATAGTTGTGTGTGGAGGCTGCGGCGTGCACAGGACCCCCTCCTCCTCCGGGCTGGACTGCTGGAGCCTGCTCTCCTCTGTGAGCCGCATCCTGTGTAAGTCTTTCTCTTCTCCGCTCCCCACCTTTAACCCCTTCCTGCCCGGCACACACTTTAAATGGGCTGATTTAAAGGGCCCTGCACTGTGTAGTTGCCTCCAGTAACCCCTTGCGTGCCGCCGCCCTGACCCTGCTTGCAGGGGGGAGGCGCCGCCACTGCTTGTGCTGTTTTGTTTGCCTGTAGTAATAGTGTAGGGATCACAGCTGTGCCACTATTTGGGGTATGTAGGGGCTGTCATGTGACAGATGGAAGTGTGGCGCCCCCATAGGCAGGCCACTATGCCCCCTGCCATCTTGCTGATTAATAAGGCTTTGCAGTCCTTGGCAGCCGGTGCCCGCTCTCCTTGTAATCTGGATTGCTGCATGCCAGTTTTATTTCCCGTTTATTCCCCCAACTCCTGTGTGAGCACCCCAGGTCCCCCTTTCCTTCTGCACCCCTAGAGTAGTTGGGAGTACTCCTTCCTGCTTGTGAACACTTTCCTTGTGTTGCTATCTCATCCGCATATCTCTCACTGCAGCTTCCCACCCACCTCTTTCTCCTTTTGGGTCCTTTGTGTTGTGCATTGATCCTTGCTTCTTGCTCCTGTATGTCCCACCTTTTTGATCCTCTGCACCTTGCCCCCCCCTCTAGCTGCTCTCTTGGCCGTCTGCTCTTTGCCTGTAAGCAATACTTGTATTGGTGTTCCCTTTTACCTGGGTTTTTCTCTGCTCCCCCTCCTTGATAGTTTCCTGCGTCTCCATAACCTCTAGAACTGTCCTTTTTGTTAATCCAGTACAACTGTCCTTTAATATCAGTGATGCTTGATGTAATCTCTGTTCTGCAGTATTCTCCGACTTTCCTTCTCATTTTGAACCTTTTATGTCTTGTGACCCCCAAATCCCTAGGCATGGATCCTTATACTCCGACTCTTTACCTAGCTGGTCTCTTTAGATTGCAAGCCTTGCAGCCCCCTCACTTTGCCTTTGTCTTAGTTCCTGCAGTGCTAGGAATTTATGATTCGGCCCCTGAGAGCTGATGAATATGTTGGTATTTCTTTTTACCGTCTTGTATTGCTGACATTATTTTCCTTATGCCAGCTGACTATCCACCACGTTCTGTAACAAGCGGACGTCGCTGTGTAGAGCGCTGGAATGGTTCCCCTATTCTATACAATACATTGGCAATGGATCTCCCTTCCCTAGTGTGTGTTTGTGTAGACATTGTACAGTAACTTTGACACAAGCCAGAATTAAAGGCGTGTTTCAAAAGAAAAAAAATCTCCTTATGTGTCCATAGATTATTTGTGTATTGAAGCTTCGTAGCTTTGCTGCAATACTAGAAACAACCTGTGATCAGCAGTGGCACTGTTTTTGGAAGAAAGCGGTCACCTAGAGCGAATATGTATGTGCCAGGCACCTACCATTTTTGTTGTTCTTTGCTTTGTAGGTGTTTAAACCCACAATACAAAAGCCTTGTCATTCTTTCCTTGCCTGGTGATTATATGTGAATATTTCAGTTTGTTTTTGCAGTTTTTAGTATTGAAAGTACAAATTTGGTTTACTTGTGGCTGATTTGAATGTGAAACCAGCCGTAGCCAACACCTTGTATGTCCTCTCCAAAATCCACATAGATCTAGAGCACCCAGTTCACTGTTACTCTGCACTTCTTGGCTACTTTCTTAGATATCTCTGCACACAGGTCCTAATGGACTGGTGGTAGTGTCCCAAATTGCCCTTTAATAATTTCTATATGTGTGTTCATAACAAAACCTTTAAACTTTTGTGTAATCTACAGATGTAAATCTGTTGTGCCTTATCGGACTCGCATCTAGGGGAGTATAAATATTTTATGGGACATGGAAAGCTCTCATACAGGCTGATGGTTTAGGGTCCAAAATTGACTTGACAGGGTTTCTTTAAGGGTAACTTCATGTGTTTCATATTGCCTGTGGACTTGTGTACAATCCCATATACACATTGTGGAAGAAATGTGAAGATAAGATGCCTTTTTCATCCGCAGTCAATAATTACCATGTGGATTGGGGTGTGGAAATCAATGGTTAAATTATACCCCCAGCTGTGGCAAAATTGCAGCATTTTACTAGTCAGAAACAAACTGATTGTGGGTAAATGGCAGGGGTAAATCGGCAGCCAGTCTATACTTGTGCCCAGTTACCCCAATTTTTTTACTGCCATGCCTGTTTCTTTTTAGATGAAATACCGTATATACTCGAGTATAAGCCGACCCGAGTATAAGCCGAGACCCCTAATTTCAACACAAAAAAACTGGGAAAACCTATTGACTCGAGTATAAGCCGAGGGTGGGAAATGCATTTGTTACAGCCTCCCAGTATATAGTCTGCCAGCCCCTGTAGCATACAGCCTGCCCAGCCCCTGTAGTAGGAAAAAAAATAACACTGTACTCATCTTTCCGACGTCCCCCATAGGTCCTCTTCTGTCTCAGACAGAAGAGGACTTATGGGTGACGTCAAAAAGGTGAGTTTTGTCTTTATGTTTTTAGTTGACTCGAGTATAAGCCGAGTTAGGGTTTTTTGAGCACAAATTTTGTGCTGATAAACTAGGCTTATACTCGAGTATATAAGGTACACTGTATAATACAGTGTAAAAGTTCTTGTGGACCTTCTAAGGACCCCTACACATCCTGAAGAATGAGTTAACGAGGACTTGTCAGGATTTAGGACACTAAACTACCACCGGTCCTAAACTACCCCCATGTACCTACAGGTGGTTTAGTGTTCAAAATCGCCCTTTAGCAAGTCCCTGTGTATGTGCTATTAAAAATATGTTTACATTTTCTTTGTTCCAGTGCTCCCTGCAGTGACACAGTAAAGCTGGCGTACTACAAATATAGCGCATGGGCACAGTACTGTACACCAAGCACACTTGCATGCTGGTGTGTGTCCCCTGAAACGAGATCCGTTCATCCTTAATTTTTTTTTATGGCCTATTTTCGGAGAAAATTGTGTTTTTTGTTTTTTTTTTTATGTTTAAAATGAGCCTCTGGGGCTTTTGTCTACATCATGGAAGCTTCTTCTGGCTCCCTCATCTTCTAATTATGCACACCTTTATATGACATTACTGCCTGCCTCCTCCCACCTCTCCTCAGCCTAAGAGCCGGTGATGTCAGATGGAGCCCGAAGGGGTTTCTTTGACATTCGAACCCATGAGGCTCATTTGCATAATTTAAAGGAAACCTACCACGTGAAATAGTAGGTGTAAGCTTTAAATACCGAGCACCAGCTCGGGGTGAGCTGGTGCCGGAGCATATTTTCGTTATTGTCATAAACCGCTGTATTGCGGTTTAAACACTTTTTAATCTTTATATGCGAAGCAGCTTCGGTGCAACAAGTCCACGTCCGTGCGCGTTCCTACACAGGCAGTGCCGGAGAGCCAGTGACGGTGCACCGAAGCTGCTTCACTTATAAAGATTAAAAAGTGTTTAAACCGCAATACAGCGGTTTATGACTATAACGAAAATATGCTCCGCAACCAGCTCACCCTTAGCTGGTGCTGGGTATTTAAAGCTAACGCCTACTATTTCATGTGGTAGGTTTCCTTTAAAAGCCGATTTTTCTCCATTAGAAAATAAAGTAAGAATGGATCCTGATTCAGGACACACACTAGTGTATAAATGTGCTTGTTGTACAATACTGCATCCATATGGTAGGTTTCCTTTAAAGAAGCCTAATAACAGAGTATCACTGTTATCTGTTGTCTGTCTGGTCTGGATCTGTATCATGGCTTCCATATGCATATATGAAAGTACAAATCCGATTCTATGAGACATGGATGTTAATAGGGTCACTTAACGTTGAACAACCATGTATCAATTAGACCATGGTAAGGGCACAACTTTAATACCCGGCAACTGATGGTATAATACTTGGTTAAGGGCCTATATGAATTGGGCATAACTCTGTTTGAGTGGACAGTTGCAGTTGACAGTTGAGTGGACATATTGTCTTATATGTGGGTTCACAAGGTACCATTGTCCGTACAAAAGAGTGGAGTGCTCTCTGGAATAGCATGTGATGATGTAGTATTGGGAGCTGGGAGGCCACGCAAGAAAAGTACGGCATGACCTAGTCAATAAACCAAGCTGAATTATAGTGACGTAGTCTAGATTCAAGATTATTGTGTTTAGGATAAATAATGTGATCTGATAACTTTTGGCTAAGAGTTTATGGTAGTAAGGCGGAAAGACTTTGTGAAAGACTTTTTGTGTTGTCAGACAAAGTACCATATAAATTTTAGTACAGGCAGGGGTTACGTACAAGATGGGATCTGTAGGTTTGTTCTTAAGTTGAATTTGTATGTAAGTTGGAACTGTATACTTTATAATTGTAACCCCAGCCAAAAATTGGATTTTAAAAATGTTGGATTCTCATTAGAACCAGGATTAGCAATAGAACTTAATTGCAGACACCTGTTTATAACTATTATAGCTCTTTATTGTAGTCGAAGGCTAAAGTACAGTAAATTACCAAAATCCAGAGGGCCATTTGTAACTAGGAGTAGTCTGCAAGTTGGATGTTCTTGAGCAGGGGACCGCCTGTATAAGCTTAGTTTTTCAGCAAAGTTGAGTGAGCAGGGCCCCGAGCCTACCAGCCAGCAGCCTGCAGGTCCATGACCGTAGAAGATAGTCAATTGTATGTAGAAAAAAGAAGGATCCAGAACTCCGAGATAGTGGCAACAACTTCTGAGATTTCACTCGAGGTAGACAATCGATTACCACAGCATCCCAAATAAAACCTCTGTACTCTCCTCCCGCACTCCAGCTTCCTCTTCACCCTGTGGCTTTCCGGCTGTGCAGGCAGAGACACTGTATGAGGTGGTGATGGCGCCATCTGATGACATCATAGAGTGCCCGGGCAGAGTGCATGGACGTGTCTCTGTCTGCACTGCCCGGAAGCCACGTAGGGAAGATGAATCTGGAGAGCAGGAGGTGGGTACAGTGTTTATTTTGCAATATGACGATTGGGGCTCTGCTGGACATTTTGTTAAGGAAGTGGGCTTCAATGGACATTTTATTAATGGAATGGGGGGTCTGTAAGTTTTCCCTTTTGTGTTGCAAAATCGGGGGGCTCTGTCTATGCTCAAGTATATACAGTAACTGGCTTTAATATAATAATTAGAATGCATAGAACTGACCCAATGCAAATGCCATAATTTTACCTCATTTGTCCTAATGATGCAATGCTATTTGTTGGATGCGTTTATATGATTAATATTGCACTTCTAATCTTTTTGTATTGGGTCTATTCAATAAACTGTAAGGAAGGCTAAAAAGTGAGCTTAGGGAGGAGGGGGACTACAACACAGGGTGCGAGCTGTTAATTTTGGAGAAGATTTATTTACCTGCCCGGGGGTGGAGATGTTTGAATTTTTTAAAATTTAAATTTGTCCGTTTTTGGTGAATACTGGTACATTAATTTAGTCATTTATTTGCATATACTTAACTTTTTTTCCCCTCCTTTCTCTACAGGTACTCCTCATTGGAATTGCTTGGGGGCAGTGTGGCCGACGTCCGCCCCCCCACTGGGGAAACATCCCCCTCCCCTGCCCTATTCCTTGTGCTGAATGGCTGCGATGGCACCTGCTCTCACTGACCCTGCCCCTGACGCCCACAACCTGCACTTCAAGCTGGCGCCCCCATCTTCCTCCCTCCCCCTTGGTGAGACCAACGGTGGCTGTCTTCCTCCACCTGCCCCACCAGACTTGGTAACAAACTTCAGTGGAACATCTGGAAAATTGGCTGGGGTTTTCACTCCACGGTCTATCTTGTCTCAGTCACTGTGTCGGGGGCGTTCCTCCATTTTGGAGCTCAACCTGGAGGAGCTGAGAGGAATTGCCAATTCGGGAAGAGGGGCCCAAGGACCTTTAAATGGACTGGCCAAAAGACCTGCAAAGCCAGCCGTGGACAAACCCCCAAGCCTTGCAATTCCTACATTGGACCCTTGGATCAAAGCCCCAGTTGTTCCTGCTGAGGAACATGAACAGAAGGGGTCTCGTGTTGAGCATGGTTCTGATAAACGCTTGAAGGCTTTGTTACGGCGCCATGGGGAGATGGAAAAGAGGGCACGATCAATTCAGAAGAGGCTTCAGTTAGTCCAAGCAAAGCAGGTTGAACGGCATCTCCATCAACAGCTAGGCGGTCTGGTAGAGACTGCCTTTGGTCGGGGTCCAGACACTCCTCGAAATCGTTTGACAGTAGTGACGCGTAAAGCAGATGCCCAGCGAAGGGGAGAAGTGGGAAGTGGCAGCGTGGAGGCTTCTCTTAAGGGAACGTCTGGTGAGCTGGAGAGACTGAGCTGCTCAGGGTCTGCAACTCTACGAGCATGTGAGCGAGGATTTGACTCTGATGCCACAGAAAGTAGTTCAGGAGGGGACTCTGATGTGGAAGAGGATGAACTGAGACAAGTAGACATCCGGCAACGATATGTTCCTCTGTGAGTACCTTGGTTTCCCTATTCTGAACCCTATGTTTTGTCTTTGGGAAGAATCTGTGGCTTTCTAGGTCCATGAAAAAGAAATGTTCGTTTTTTAGGTCTGAAAACTGAAGACCTCATTCACTGTAGTGGTAGCACAGGGTTGCTCCTGTATTAATAGGAGTGACCTGCAGTTCTCTGCACAGCCACTAGACAGAAAATGGAGTCTTCTGCTTCCAACTTCTTCCCCAGTATAATCCTAAAAATGCCTCATTCATACCTTTTGTTTCACACTGGAAAACACCTTTTATGGGAACCCTCTGAAAACAAAATGTAGATGTAATAGACTCCAATTTCAGTGGTGTGTCACTGTGTGCATAATTCTTCTGGATTTTTGAAGCTGAATGAATTGGAGCTTTGGAGTTTTGTTATGAAGCCCATTCTATAGGTTATTTGTTGCAGCTTGATGCCATTGCTCTCCTGTCCCTGTGCAGCCTGACAGTCTTTTCCTCGTGCACACAACCGTAATGGGGGCGATGACTGGGCCACACAATTTGTGTCCAGATCGTGGCCTCATAGAGGTCTATGGCACCCAATCACGGTGCAGTAAGAACAATGTGCTTGGCCAGGTCGCGGTTCCTCACAGATTTCTATTGAGAGGGGAGGGGTGAGTAGCCGTGTGCAAGGAGCCTAATAGGAAGAAAGCTGTCAGTCGTCTACAGAATATCCAGCCATAAATTACAGGTTGCTAAAAATCAAACGTGGAAGAAAGAGAAGGGACTATCTAATATGTACTGGTTAATCCTTTTGTTGTCAAAAGTGTTTAGTTTCAGCTTCTCCTCCATTCTAAACAAATACACATTCTGCAGAGCATGCATGTTCAATGGGAGTGCCTGTATCTGCATACATTGACCACAAGCCTCTTAGAAGAAAGGGTGTATTCACATGGACGTATGCCACACACTAGGCTCGCTGAAGAGAAGTGAATTCTGCTAACTCCTCTCTCTGTAGAAAATAATGCTGCACTGCTGCTCATAAGGCCAAAGATGGAGCATGTTCTATCTTTTTTGCAGCCATGGCACGGTATGGTAAGCACGGTGCTCACTGTACCGAGTCCAGGCACAAAAAACTATGAGGGACGCATATCTGGCCAACTGGATATACATCGCTCAGATATGTGTGAATACACCTTAAGTCTTCTACATGATTACATGTTGCAAGGTGTATTATGTCTCTACATAAATTTTCTTTGGTATATTATACTGTGGATCGCTTTTCTGGTGCAGGGAAACTTGCCTTTTTTTCTCATGCTGAGTGTACACTCACGGGAGTGTACACCTCCCCTGGTGTGTACATGTGAATGAGGTGTCTCTGATAAGTTTGTTCACAGGATTATTATGAGAGAACTTCTTCCCTACAGACCCTGAGAGCACGGGGCCTGCGCTCTTCTCAGTACCTCCATGGAAGACCTTGATAAGTTGAGCAATGTTTTCTAAGCTTCTGGTTGCCATATTGATGTATACACAGCGCTGTGCTTCTATACGGGAACCTTCTAGCTTGGCTAACGTGTGCAGCTCCTGGAGGCTGGGGGATAGAAGACTATGGAAGTGGTTAGTGTAGGTAGGTGTCTTCTGAGTGTCACAGAAAACAAGCAGAAAGTACACTATACAACGGTTCCAGTGGCTCATGTTCATACAACGAGGGCTACATGACCATGTACAATATACAGGCCCCAAACAGCCGTGTACAGTTGTTTATGGCCCAGCTGACGTGAGGGGTGAGCGCCGCAGCACAACTGTGTATAATCAAAATCTTTGAGGACTACGAGCCAGCCACAGTCTGTGCAGCTAGCTCATAGGCCTGATATGTGGTTGTGTGCATGAGGCCTATGGATGAAGACACACGTGGACTTTTTTAGGCCGTTTTTAGTAGGCCGTTTTCAGATTGGGAAAAAAACAAAATGAATTAAGATAATTGGTCAAACCTACCAAAAACGCATGCGTTTTTTCCGATATGAAAACGCACTAACTAAAAAACGCCACGTGCGTCTTCGCCCTTAATGAAATATTGTCCGTTGGTTATATGACCTCCAGGACACTTTTGTCTGTCTCTGTTTTGGTAATGGGGTCCTAGTGAATGAACTTTTAGCGCCAATAATGTGAATAGGGGATAATTAATGTGAACAATGTACATTACTTCCTATTGTGACAGGTTTGGCCAAATGTTCACTATGTACTTTGGTCTCTGAAATATGTGAGGATTGGGCTGTAGCATCTCTGCTGCCCTGTCTCTTTGTTCTTGGGGAGAAGCACAGAAATCTCCTCTCCTCCAGTAGATCTCCTGAATCATCTGTGTTAAGGTAGCTGAAGGCCAAACAATTGATCACATGGGGACAGTTTTGGGGTTGTAATAACAGCAACACCCTGGAAGATGCCATGCAGGGCGCATTTTTATAGATCTTTTGTGAGTATGTTTTTAATCTAAATAAATCTTGAGTGTTAGACTGTACTACGCGATCTGTGGGTGAATTTCTTCTAGAGATCCACTGCAACATATGTTTAAAACGGAGGAGGTCACAGGAGAAATGCTGGAGTGTTGGTCTGAATAGTGGTATTAATAATAATAATAATAATAATAGAGGATTTGTGCTAGAGGAGTGTGAACTACTCTTTTGTGAGTGACATCGAGAGAATCGGGATCTCCAGTCAGAACTTATTTTCTATGTTATACAGTTTGGGTTTACTGGATCAACCCTTGACTGATTGTAGCTCCACGAGAGAGGTGTATTTTGTTGTATAGCATACCCCATTGCTAGTCGGGGGTGGGCATTTAAACCAGCCACGGGTCTTTATGGACTGGTGACTTAGCACCCCACTGGTGAAGTCTCCTGTCATTGTTCAAGGAAATTTTTGAAGGTTTCCTCATTGACAGCTCTGTGTACATGGTCACCCATGGTTTGTAGTTGGATGGTAGACTGCACTGTGGTTAAAGGGGTTATCCGGGTTTAAATTTTTTTTTATGTCCGGGCTGGGGAGGGCTAGTTAAACATAATAAACATGTACTTACCCCCTCCGGCGCCGCCGATGTCCCGCGCCGCGGTCCCTTCGATCCGTGCCCCTGTTTGTTTACAGGGGCACGGAAGCCGCGCACAGGGAGCTTCCGGTCCACGATGTGGACGGCTCCTCCCATCCGTCCCTATCTCTTAGCGTTGTAAGCGCTGAGAGATGGTGCGCATGGGAGCTTCCGGCCGGCCGGAAGCTCCCTGTGCGCCGGTGTAATGAAACCGGCGCACAGAGAAGACGGGCCGCGGCGCGGGACATCGGCAGCACCGGAGGAGGTAAGTACATGTTTATTATGTTTAACTAGCCCTCCCCAGCCCGGACATAAAAAAAAAAATTTAAACCCGGATAACCCCTTTAATGGTTTTATACTCCTCCTTATTGAGTTTCTTGTACTTGGAATAACCTCTTCATTGTGAAGAATACCTCCATGTGCTGATCTGCTCATATGGAAACCCTTCTAAAGGAAGGAATCCTACATTTTATTCTTGTTGCCTCTTCAAAAGATTCTCTGTCCTTTTTCCTTCATGTACATTTAATGCTTGTTTTAATTGTGTATTCTCTATGGGAGTGTAGGCCGCATGCATAAGTATTTCTTCAATGCAGTCTTTGGCACAGCTGCTGCAGGCTGATCTGGATCCTGGTCTGAGTGTATGGCACCAGGCTCTGAGGCTCTTTGTATTCTGCTAGGTGGGGACTGACTGAGCTCTGTTCTTTGCTACAATGCTCAGTAAGTGAGCGTGGCCGGCCCTTGCTGGAAACACTAGCCTATGGCCCATAATTCTCAGATTGTATCACTTACGCGAGGAGAATGTCCGCCTGTGTCGTGGGTTTTGTGCCTCCGCCACCAGATTTTCTGCATTAGTGAAATAGATTTGTGGTGTCCTTTCTCTTGGTACACTCCTTGCCTGTGCCATCCTGATGGCAGAAGATGTGCCCATCTCTATTATGCAGGTTGTGCCTTTGTTTTATCTGCGAGGTTGTTACTTTTCTGTGTAATGAGCTGTGTCCGTCACACTACAGCCTGTCTTGCTTGTGTGTTTGTCTATGAGGGCATGGACAGCAATGCAGTGTCGGGGAAAGGCGGGCATTACTACCATGGTAACCTGCGTCTCCCTTGTAGCCTGTAAGATCCCTGGATTCTTTGGCATTCCTAGAATTCCTGGCTGGCGCTGTTAACTCTGCCGCTGCTGTGGTGGCAGATGTAAGCCCCATGCAGGTGGCCTTGATGAATATGTATAAAGCCTTGAGTGCATTTACCCAGTGGCTTTCATTGTCCTGCGGAGCTATAACTTTCTTATGCGGATGAATTTAATATCTGTAATGAGTTACCTTGTTTTATCAGAGGATTCTGCTTGGGCGATGGTCACATAACATGGTTTAAATTATTACCAGGATCTTGTAATTGTTTCACTGGGCATCTTCAGTTACCCTGTAGGAGCAATTGATTAGAGGCCATGTGGTGTTTTTCTATGGGAACGCAACGCATTTGCGATCTGGTCAAGCACCGCCCGCAGAGCTTTTCCTTGCTTTTCTAAATGCGAGGCGACCCCCATGTATGAATTTAGTCTAAGAGATTCTACCGTCTTCCACTTTGTATACACCACTACCAGTAGTGTCATAAATGCACAGCCCAAATATGCCTTGCTGTCTGCAGGCATTGGCCAGAAAAATAGCCATATGCAAGTCACTTCATTCACGCACCTGGGGCGTTGACTCTGCCTCCATAGCACCGCTCTTACCACGCCTTCCCCTCCCTATTGGGGGCCAGCACCAACCGTACTTGGTCAAATCTCCACTCCCACGGCCACAGGGTATACGGTGGAGATTTTGGGGTATGTTTACTTAGGACCTTGAGCCAGAACGTGGAGGACTTTGCACGTTCTCTGTAATTAAGATGTGACCCTTTTGTGCCGATGCTGCACTATTCTTTGAGGGTACAGTCACACGTTACAGTTACAACTGCATCACAATTAGTTTTGAGGTGGTTTTAGGTGCAGTTTGGTCAATTTCACAGGTGAAAGACATGAACTGAATGGGTGAATTTGATTTTGAAGGAGAAAGCTGTTCCACAAATGTCATTTCCCTGTTGAAATAAGTAAAACCACCTAAAACCACCCCAAAACTAATTGTGATGCAGTATTAACTGCAACGTGTGACCGCGCCCTCAGGGTGATGACACGCGTAGCGCTTTGTCTGCGTTTTGCGTTAATTTAATGCACAACACTGGCGGCTTGTTCCCGATTGCAGGCCTTTCCATAGAAACGCCTATGCGATCGGGCCGCGGGCTGCCCCCGGTAGGCACGGCTTTGTCTGCGTTTGCATTTTTAAACGCAGACAAAGCGGTGCGTGTGGCACCGGTCTGAGGGATACAAATTTTGTCCCTGAAATGGGCGTTCCGGGGCATGCGCCACATTTATCACACAGAAGTGTAGCTCACGCCCCGTGTTAAAGTTGCACTTAAAAAAAATATATATATATATTTGTGCGGTCTTTTTGGGCAGTGCAGGGAGAGCCAGGTTCATGAAGAATGGGCGCCACAATTCATGAATCTCACGCACACTGCAGTTTGCACTGTTTTTTTTAGTAAATATGCCCCATTGTGGTGATGCAGAAGGAGTTGTGGAGAATTGAGCGGAGGCTCGGGCTGTAAATTTTGATCAATACCCTGGGTGCATGAACAAGGTGACCCGCGTATGATTATTTCTATTTCACATGGCTGGTAGCTGTACACAAGATGGATGTGGGGTAGTAGACTCCCTTTGAAAGGACTTACTGGGGGGGGGGGGGGGTTACCAAGTTTACATGTTGGAAGTGCATAGCTCACCAGCCAACCTCCTCCTGGCTTCAATCCCAGAGGTGTGCGGACAGACCAAAAGCTGCAGGCCGATACAAGAGAAAAGATCGAATGATTCAGCACTTCACTGGGATGGTCTTTATTTGTGATTGCTAAAATACAGAACAGGCAAAAACAGGCTTCATACGGAACAGGCAAACAGTCCTCATCCGACTGAAGCTTCAGATGAAATACATTGATCGTTGTTTTACCCCTTACAGGACTCGGCCCTTTTTCTTTTTTGCCTTTGTTTTTTACTCCCCTCTTTCCAAAAGCGGTAACTTTTTTTTAACATTTTTCCATTAAGAGTTGTTTAAGGTCTTGTTATCTGCGGGGCAAATTGTACTTTTTAGTGGCCCCATTTAATATTTCATGCATTGTACTTGGTAGCTGGGAAAAAAATCCCCAAGTGTGTTGAAATTTACAAAAAAAAAACCCCACATTTGCGTCATTTTCTTGCGGCTCTGTTTGTCCGGCTTTCATTCTGCACTCCAAATGACACTTCTCCTTTAATTTTTGGGTACAATCATTGGGATACCAAGTTTTATATAGGTTTTATCAGATATTTAAAAAATGAAAATCTTTTGTACAAAACAAAATGTGACATTTTGTCAAATTCTGAGGCCAATAACTTTTCACACTTTGGTGTACAGACCTATGTAAGGTGTCAGTTTGTGAGGTACGCGCTGACATTTTATGTTAGTTTGAATTAAAAAATGCTCAAACAGTCATATAGGTCCCAAAAAATATTCATGAATGGAACAATGGCGAAAAAGTTTTGATTGAGAAATTTGGCCGCTATTTTCCATTCCGGCGCTCACGGCTGGGTATCATCTTTTTTATATTTTGATAGATGGGCTGTTTTGTACCGAATGTTTCTGATTTATATTGTTCATTTTTATGTGTTCTAGGGGGGTGATTTAAACTCTACAGGTTTTTTTTTTTGTTTTATTATTATTATTATTTTTTTTTTTTGAGAACAGGACTTCCTACTGGGTAGAGCAGCAGGTAAAGCATGTCTCCTGCCACTCCATTCAATAGTATAGGTGTATTGAAATTTGCTGAGCACAGAGTTTGGCTATCTGTCACCATTGCTCTCTGGATCAGTGGGGTTCTCTGTAATCGGACCCTCACAGGTGGGGGTCTCAGCCGTTGGTACAACAAAATAGTTTTTTTCCCCTAAAAATCCCCCCTTTTATTCCGATGTTGCATTGTTTCCAGGTAATGGCTTAGAATATCCATCTGGCCAATCTATGGCAACCGCATTGACTCGCATCAGCCATTTTGTGTTGCAATGAAAACCTGTACATGGGGGGGGGGGGGGGGCAGAGTAATACTGCTTACTTTTAATAACATAAAAAAAGCCCTGATGCCCGGGGGCAGGCAGGGTAGAGCTGTTCAGGTAAGCCACTGCAAAATTGCCAGCTGCTGGACTGTGGCAAAGGCAAATGACAGCAGAGAGATATTGGATGGGTTTTCTGTAGAAAATAACATAAAAGGCATTGTCAGAAATGATCCATAAAAGTAGCCCCTTATGGGTTACAGAGACATTATAATAGTGGTATGGGGGCACCTTTGTGTGTGTTGTATGGGCACTGCTGACTATACTGGGTGAGTGAAGATGGAGTTGTGCTTAGGATATTTACCTACGGTTACCTGAGCAGTTCTTGTAGGCGTATCATGTTCCGCAGTCATGGGCTGTATGGAGCACGGGGGGGATTTCACTTCTGCCTCCTATCCATCTGCTTTCTATCCATTTCCAGTCTGTCAGCGACCTACTTCTTTCTCTCGCTTCCATTTTCACCCTCCCATCTCACAAGGCATTCCCACAACCTTGGAGGATATCAGCTGAGGTTTGAGGACACGGTTGGCGAGGGACAATCTGTTTCATTTGTTTTTTTTTGTTATATTCCACATTTGTGATATTGTTTAATACCTTCATGTAGATTAGATGGTGACTATAGAGCAAGCGTTGCCATATAACGGTGTGCCTGATGATGTGTTGTTACCTGGTGGCTAGTGCTGACCCTTTTACAGGAAGGCGAATGTTACCATACTGTTACACTACTGACAGATGATTATGGAATGGTTTCTTTGCTCACATTGCAGTCTGAATCAGATGGATAGATTATTCACAAACCAATTCCTTTGCTGTGGAAAAATTGCTAACAAATGGGCAAAACCCTTGCACACCCACACAAGGCAGCTGAATGCTAACACTGGAGCTTTGCCTCTAAACCCCAGGTGCACTAATGTAGCAATGTGAACCAAGCCTAATGTCCTATTCCATTCCGCTATTTTGGACCAAGTTCTGTCCCTCCGCAGACTCTGTTGTCTGAAGTTAGAACCCAAATGTACCACCCATGATTTGTAGAGGTTAAAATGCTTAACCAGCTGGTTCCTTTTGAAGAAAAAAAGACCTTTATCTGTGTGTAAATTAACCTGACTGGCTTTAGTGGGCGTTACCAGAGCCCCTCCAGGATTATAATGGCATCCAGCTGTCCTGGTACATACAACCATTGGGGGGTACAGAGGAGTGTGGCACATGGTGAGGAGAAGCTGCACTGTGGTCAGGCAAGGAGAGGATTTATTTTTCAGTGTTATGTTTTGTCGGGGTCTTCAGTATTGTCTGCTCTGGGGTGTCTACTATTATCTGATCTGAATCAGATAATATTCAGATATTGCTGTACTTATAATTTTTGGGGTGGAATTTTGTGCAGTACTTTGGTTGTCTGTTAAAGTTGAGAAGTATGACCCTCGGACCAATAAAGGTTGCTCACCCCTGACC
Source organism: Engystomops pustulosus (assembly GCF_040894005.1). Taxonomy (NCBI): domain Eukaryota; kingdom Metazoa; phylum Chordata; class Amphibia; order Anura; family Leptodactylidae; genus Engystomops; species Engystomops pustulosus. The sequence continues at coordinate 132,808,961 of NC_092416.1, read as the reverse complement.
TAAGTCTTTAGATTGGGTATATCACTGACATTTAAAGGACATTTTAGAATTTCCCCAATCTCCTATGACAGTGATGGCGAACCTATGGCATGGGTGCCAGAGGCGGCACTCCGAGCCCTTTCTGTGGGCACCAGGATTATCACCCCAGTACACCAGACAGGACTCAAAGAATTTTCCTGCAGTTCCAAGCAACTTGGAAGCAAAGAATATCTGATGAGTAGAAAGGATAATAGAATTCCCCTTCAAGCACCCTGAAGAATCGGGATCAAGTAAACAGTGCAGTATATGCGGTTGTCCCAAATTCGGTGAACTTTTCGGTGGTCAGATTCACTTCTGCTGTGAGCTCCTCCATTCTACATACGGTATGCTTATTAATTCTTGTACCCATTCTGCAATGGGTACTGATCGTGCAGCAGTGAGAAAGAAACAAAGGAGGGTCTTTGTCTGCGTGCCAATACTACCTGGGAGAATTGAGAGTAATCCAATTTTAGCTGAGGCATCCATGCGGCGGCCAGTGACCAGGTGATAAGTGGAGAATACTTTGTCCCAAAAGGGGCGTAGGTCAGCGCATTCCCTCCAAATATGTGCCATCGTGCCCCTGGAGTTGTTATATCTCCAGCATACATCTGGCCCCTCAGGGTAGATTGAATTAAGGACTACGGGTACACGATATCACCGTGATATTATCTTGTAGTTTTTCTCCTGGGCAGCACAAGCCATGGAGAGTTTGTAAGCAAAAGTGTGATATATTTTTTTTTTTTTTTTTTTTTACTACTCCTGCCGAGAGAATTCTAGACCCAGCTCCTGCTCCCAGTTACTCAAGAACCCTGGGTCCCCTGTATGTAACTCATTCTGAAGGATAGAGTATGTCTGTAATAAAACAGTGCACTCTACATACAATATCCCTTGGCTTGTTTGGGTCTGCCAGCCTTGGGCCTAGTGAGCGGTGAGCTTGGTCAAAAATGGCTGCAGCTTCAATGAATTCAGGAAGGCCATGAACTTTTATATTATTTCTGTGACCACATTTCTCTAGGTTGTCTATATGGTCGGCAAGAGACTGGAACTGTACTGCATGTGCGGATAGGTGAGCAGAATGAGCAGCTGAGGTTGTGTCGCACCCCGGCGTGACAGAGTTCCCAGCGCTCTCCGAGGCTCCTGGTGTGCACAGCTGGGGGATCTGGGTCGGGCGTGCAGGCCACTCGCCATCTTCCAGTCGCCACGTGCTCCGCCGGGACTGCACACTGCGGCGGGCTGGAGGGGAGGCGCTCCCTGATCGTCGACTGGAGAGTCCAGCAGGGGTTGTTCTGGTCCCAGTACCTGCAGGCTCGGGGACCTGGGAAGAGCAGATGGGTCCAGCGGGGCCATAACGATAAGGTCTGCCGCCTTCATCGGCGAGGCAGAAGCTACGTGCTGCTGGCGGCCGGTCAGATAGGAGTCGATGGGTGTGGGGGGACAGGGGTGCTTCTGGGACTTTTCTGCGTTTTGCCCCCATGCAGGATGAGAGATAGCCATCCATGCCCCCAGAAGTGGCTATTTTATACAGGCTCCCAGACCAGGATATATATATATATATATATATATATATATATATATATATATATATATATATTATATCTCTATCTCTACTACTTGCAATGTTACCCACACGCCTCAGAACCTCCTCATACATGCAAAGACTGCAGGAATAAGACTTGCAGTCTTTGCATCCCACGCAGTCACTTACTATGGACATCCGTAAGGTGAGTGCCACTCGCCCCTCCGATGTCATACGGGACAAAGCCCGTTGTTTGTGGCAAGCAAAATGGACCCTTGTTCATGCGCATGTGGCCTAATACTGCACTCGCATATACCTGTGCAATACATATTACATACTGATACAACACACATACAGTACAATACACACTATCCCCCTAAAAGATACTTTATAAAAGTTTAGCGGCTGAGGACTATACCAAGGCGTTTGGATAACCCGCTGCTGGAATCTGTGTAATCTTTTAGGATAATGTCCTCTGTATGTACAGTGGTATTATTATCTTGCCTCTTCATAGATCTTCTTCCCTCTAAACCCACCCATCAATATGACACATTTTACCAGCATTTTGTATTTTTACTTGTTATTTAATTTTGGTTGTTCGTTTGTCTATCAGATGTATATAAAGCGCAGCCATGGACTCCAGAGTCATGTGGCATTTATCCCATGTGATAATATTGGGTGTTGAATGCGCTTTTTTTTCATTGCTTTGATCTTTTGAATTTCACTCAACGCTTAGAAAACTTTTGTCCTAATGAAACATGAGCTGTATGTGCGCCAGTGGTCCGGTCTAGGAGACACGTTATTGGGAATGTGCTTGGATGTAGTGGAGTTATAACTTTGTCTAACTTTGGTCACCCCCAGTATTGCACTACCCAATATCTCATTTAGTTGATTTTATTTTCCTGTAAGCGCCCCCTTGTGGCTGATGGCCTTCCTGCGTGGCAGATTAGCACCACGAGTGGACATTGAGGGGACCTCCCATGGATAAAAGCTGGTGATTTGGCCCTGTCTGAGCGGAGATTTAGTTCAGAGCGACTGCTCTCCTCTTGCCGTGCATTCATGCATTGTACTCTGGGAAATCACTCACTGCGGTTTTTGTAATTCCAAGGAATATAATTGTCCTTTGTGAAGTCTAGGAGTGTCCCTAGCTCAGGAGAGTCGCTGTCAGCAAGCTTTTATGTTGTGGGTTTTACAGCCTTGTCTGTGAATGTTCAAGGGGTTAAGCCCATCGGACATATGCGCAGGGTAGTATACAGCCCTCAGTATACTTCCCCTCTCTCCTGTGTACTTACCTGGAGAGTAACCCACAACTCTGCATTGTTTCTATTCGGACTGACCCTGTTGTTACTGCTCTAGATAAACATAAAGATGTATAGTCTGTGTGCTATGCCCCGAAATCTAAGCTCCATAGCTCAGTAAGGATGTGACTAGGGGGCAGAACAAGAAGTGTTGTCATATGGACACATAGCAGTTAGAAGTGCTCTGTTTTCTGGGAATATAAATAGTGTGTAGGGTGATAATCTCTGACGGGAGTGGATCCCCCTCCTCCTTCTCCCTCTTTACTTCCTTCGTTAAGCAATCTTTACTAATGACTTCCTGCTTTTGGCCTCACCTTATCTCAACCATCAATATAGAATTATACATGTGTGCAGCGACTGTTAGCGTTCTCAGGCCGCTTTGTCTAACCTAGACCCTAATAATGGAAGACCACATTCTGCAATAATAATACAGCTAAGCTCCCACCCTGACAGACTAAGGCTGGGTTCACATCACGGTATTGAATAAGTGTCACAGCTGCTCATTCACTGGAGAATGGACATCAAGGGGGACAGTCGGAGGATTGGGTGTAGAAGAGTGGGGGTACTTTATACCCCTATATGAATGGAGCGACCACATGTGTATACATGTATACAACCCCTCAATGTACTTCTAGTGCCCTTGAATTCCCAGTCTATTACAAAAGAAATTGTTAATGTCTCCACCAGCGGCTACATTGTTACAGGTTACAAGAAATCAGTGTTTTAAATCAGTTTATAAATGGGGTCTATGAGTGTCTACTACACAGAATAGGGATCAGATCTGACTCCTGATGCTCTTTATTGGACGTAAAGTTACTACACTTGATATCGGAGGGTGGAGGAGATTTCTGGAAGACACTGCTACACTACATCTGGAAGGTGCTTTCGGTGGACCTGGAGCCAAATCCCCAAATCTGTCTATGGGGCACTAATGATTGCTACCCTACTTTGTAAATATATTGCTGCCATATGGATTCAGAGGTCTCCCCCCTACCCTCCAGCAATTTAAAGGGGTTTTCCCACGAGGACCAGGGGTTATCCTGTGGAAAGGGCCTAACTTGCTGATCAGTGGGGGTCTCCAACCTACCCCTCGTCGCTCTGTAAGAGTATTGGAGCAGATGGCTAAGCATGACCGTTCTGCTCTATTAATCTCTATGAAGTTGACAGAGATCGTCGAGCGTGGCACACAGCTTGTAGGTAGGGCTTATAGGCACTTTTTTTTTGTGAATAGGGGATATGTTTTCATTTGACCACCAATGTTATGAAAGTTGTGAGTGTTTGAGTCATAAAACATAACTTTCATTGTCTCTCATAAAAATGTCACTTTATGACATCTGATGCATTGATGTAACCTTTGACTGTTAGATGCAACTGACTGGGTTACCGATACTTCAACGGGAATTTGGCATTGGAACCCACAGACAAGCAACCAGAGGTCAGATCTTAGACCAATATACACAGGGCGACACACACCTCTGTCAGGAGTGGTGCTAACATCCAATGTCACAGCAACTGCACAACACGCTGAGAATACCCTCTGCAAAGCTGCCTGCACTGTCTAATCTACAATTTGACCCTGCGCTGCATCTAAGACAAAGTGTCCCAACACGTGTTTCGCTGTAGGGCTTCTTCCCCTAAAAGTCCCCCAAATCTTTTCCCTGTGCTTTATACAGTACATAATGGTGGTGCACACCGTGGAAAATATTGACACTAACCACTGTTGGTACACGTGCAACCATTCTGTTAGAGGATAATGCAGACAGCGCCTTCCTGGTAGTATCATATGCATATTATAGTTTGTGATATTTTGAATTTGTGCTTTTAAGAAAGTAGTAAAAAATGATTTTTATGTTCCCGTCTCTTTCCAATCACACATAATGTAGCTCTGGGTGTAATTTTGGAGGCATACTGAGATTTATTGGATATTGCACACAAAGGCGAGGCTGACTGATGGGAACACCCTAGATCCATTTGACGTCATCTCGCTTGTCTTCCTGCACAAAGGAGGCCATTGAACGTATTTATACTGTATAACCAGATTTGTTACAAGAAAGGAGCTATAGGAAACCCACCTCTGGAGTAGAAGGTATGTGTCCATAATGAATGCAATATATGTCTAAAATATATACCCATACTACATGTGCACATGGCGTGACCAGATATTCAGGATCCAGTTTAGGATGGGATTTGAGCTGTTGGATATCTTTTTAAAAAGGAAATGCGAGGGATATATGCTAAAGATGGTGCAGATAGAAGGTTTCCTCAGAGGGAGGTTGTTATTACTAGGACAGCTGACTCAGCAGTAAATAATTAAAACCAGGAGCAGATGAACCCGCTCAGGGTTAAAGGTAATGGCTGCAGGGTGCCAGAGGAACATACGAAGATGTTTGGAAGTTTTGTAAAAACAAACGGTTAAGTGATATTTGCTTTTATTACAATGCATTTTCATGTTATTTTAAAGGGGGTTGAATGAAGCACTCCTTGCAGATACCCCAAAGGTTAAAGCTACAGAATAGCTGCACCTATACATGCTCAGTATCAGTGTGTTAAAGTATTTTTATAGAACATCCCCCACGGATGTGTAAGTGACATCTGCTATAGGTGTTTCCACACCAATGAATTCTGTCATAATTCTGTGCCACATATATCATTGGTTTTTGGCACTTCTACCACCTGTATGACACAAAAATGGAGTTGCCTATGACAGAACTGACAGAATTTTTTCAGTTTTCTGGCACAAAATATAAGATCATTCAGCATCAGACATCTGACTTGGACTACAAACTCTTATTCATACAACACTTTTGATAAATCTGCGCCAATGAGACTTTGTGCAGCAGTATTTACCTTCAAGTTTTTCTAATGAATTCAATAAATAGGATCACTAGTTTATTGGTGGGGTTTTGGGGGTCACTTTGGCTATTTTACCCTATAGAACAATGATGGCGAACTTATGACACGGGTGCCAGAGGTAGCACTTGGAGCCCTCTCTGTGGGCACCCAGGCCATCATCGAAGAGGACACAATGGATCTTCATGAATTCCCAGACAGCCCAGCACTTGCTGCACTCAGTGTCATCTTAAAGCGACACTGCTGCATGAGACTGCAGGAGGAATGGGAAGGTGTGGGCAGATCTGGATTATCATTGTAGCTTCGGCTCCAGGCCTAAAATTCTTCCTATTCTGGGGAACCTGAATTTGTCACCCTTTCTTTCTACGTTATTGTTGTTCTTAGGATTCTGATACCTTTGAAAGCTATGACCGAGAAGGGAGCAAATAGTTACTGCATAAATTGCACTTTAATTTTGGCACTTTGGGATAAATAAGTGGGTTTTGGTTGTAGTGTGGGCACTCAGTCTCTAAAAGGTTCGCCATCACTGCTATAGAAGAACCTGGACCAGATTATCCACACGTAGTATAGCAGCAAGCCATGATGGGGGCTAAACCACCGAAGAGATGTTCATACAGCTAATTGTTAGGTGCATTGTGTTTGACTTCCATTAATGGCTTATTTACCCCTTTACGACTGCCATATGGCTATATACATCCTATTTGCACATGCCATGTGCAGAAAGGACAGTGACCAACTTGAAACTGCTATATCACCTATACCCTGGCACCTAGAAACAGAATTTCTCTGTCTCTTTGAAACCTCCAAACACAATTTTGACCTTAACTAAAATCTACCATTTTGTTTTTATGCTTTGTAAACCAGACTTGCCTTGAGAATGCTGATGCAGAAACATATCTTGTTTACCCAAGTGGTTTTGCGCCCCCCCCCCCCCCAAAAAAAAAAAAAAATTATAAAATTCAGGGCCTTGGGAAAAGTGGGTGCTCCTGGCTGCACAAGGCATAAACACATTACACAGAGCTTCCTGAACTGTCCAGACAGGACTAATCAACCTGAGCTGGATTACTCCTACACAGCAGCTGGGGGATGGTACACTGATTGATTATTTCTGCGTGTCAAGGACAACCGTGATTACATCATTCCCTGAAGCAGTGCAAAATTAAGGTAAGAGGGGCGCGCTGTGGCAGCCACAGGAGCGATAGAGCCTCATTATCATAATTGTGTATATATATATATTTTTTTCCAGCAAAACCACTTTAGGGGTTCAGGGATTAAACAAGATATGATCCTGCATCAGTGTAGCTACATCATTCTCAAGGCATGCTTCATAATGCATAAAAGCAAATGGTAGATTTTCTTTAAATCAATGTCTCATGTATAATATAGCACCAGATTTGTGTTTCTAGACCTATCAACTGTAGGCCGAATATCAAAGAAGCTGCAGGAAAGACTTGGCTTACAGTCTGCAGAAATACATGCACCCTCTGCATCTGTAGCTGAATTGTGGATAGGGGGATGAGATGACACTGTACATATTTCTTACATATTAGTAAATGTTTATTCTGTTTTAATACATATCTGAAAAATGACAAAAGCTTATTTTTTTCATTTATCGGCTGTTTTTATAAAGAAAAAACTTGTAATTTAAGAAAACTATCCTATTAAATTAAAGTCTCACATGAGTAAAAGTGAAATATAAAGCTTTTTCCAAAGATATTGTCATTTAAAGAAGTGTGACCCTCAGTCACAAAGGGGTTAATGGACTTTTACAGGAACATACAAGGTAATTTTTCTGTGTAACCCTTTGTCATACTCAGCTACCCCTAGCTCTACCTGACATCCGGTTTTCCATTAGAAGCCCGGAGTATTCCCTTATGAACAGGCAAATAATCCTATAAATACTCCTGCAATGGGGCTCATTATTTCACACAGCCATTTATATATAATGTAATGTGTGATTTATAGAATGCGATATCAGTATCCAAGGGGCAGGATTTGGAGCGATGCACATAAGAACATGAGCGGGAGTCTGGAATAATAATGTGTTTTTCATATTCACTCTCCTCCTGATCTGCACAAATCATAGGACGGATCATGCCACAGATTTCATCATAACTCAAGTATTTTTCCCATTACACTGCTCTGTTCATATGAATTGCTGTGTTTGATTTGCTAAACTGTTTTGTTTTTGGTCATTGTTGGAATATATAAGGTTTTTTGGATTTGGTGAGCAGTTTCACATGTCCCCCGGGCTTCTGCTGGGTTATGAGCAGTGGTGACCCCTGGGAACTTTGTCAACGACTTAAACCAAAGAAACACGGTGGGCTGGCAGATGTTGGATGGATGATTATTGGCTGGTGGATAGATATGGCAGCATGCATACAGTGCACAACCATATGCAGGACAGATTCTAAATTTTCCCATAGACTTCTACGGGGCATACGGAATGGAAATGCTGGAGAAAATATGACGTTCTCCATAGTTTTTTACACCTGCTCACAGTACGGTACAAAGTATAGCCATGTAAATGTGGCCATATGCTACATGTATGAAAACTGTACGGGTAGCATATGGCTGTTTTCGTGCATACATTTGTGTGAAAGAGGCTTTATACTGGTGCCACCTAAACCAGAAGGCCAGGAACACGCCAGGTTAAGTGAGTGCGGGCGCTATGCAGTGTACTGCTATCCTGCACAAGCTACATATAAACCCATAGTGAGTGTATTCTGCGTGTAGATACTGCAGAGGTTTCCTGCTGGAAATTCTTTGTGTCTGCCATATGTTGCCTTGACCTCAGGATTATGGTAACAATTGTAGTTACTGTATATACTCGAGTATAAGCCGAGGCCCCTAATTTTACCACAAACTGGGAAAACCTATTGACTCGAGTATAAGTCGAGGGTGGGAAATGCATTGGTCACAGCCTCTCCAGTATGTAGCCAGCCAGCCCCTGCCCCAGTGTATATAGCCAGCCTGCCCCTGCCCCAGTGTATATAGCCAGCCCGCCCCTGCCCCAGTGTATATAGCTTGCCAGCCCCTGCCCCTGTGTATATAGCCTGCCAGCCCCTGCCCCAGTGTATATAGCCCCCCCTTCCCCGTCGTGCAGCACAACAATACCGGATGGATCGCACAGAAGATCTACGGGTACCGCCAGAAAGGCGAGTTTTGATTTATTTATTTTTTTTGACTCGAGTATAAGCCGAGTTTGGGTTTTTCAGCACATTTTTTGTGCTGAAAAACTAGGCTTATACTCGAGTATATAAGGTAATCACGTTAGATAAACTTGAATTTTTCCTTTACGTGGTCATGCGTTCTGTAACTTGGACTTGTCTCTGCACCATTATTTTCATTATACATAATGGTAGCAGGATGGAAGTGACCCAGCTATACAACTTATGAGGGAGAAGATGTGATGTGTCAGGTTGTTCTGCCTGCATTTTGGATGGCAAACTGAAAAGCTAATTTTGGTTAGGTGAAAGCTGCAGGAGGTTCTGTAGGTGCTAGTCTTCATTTTGTAGGATTTTGGCTGCAGTGTTACTAGACGGTCTGAGCCTGTAAGCTGACACTGTCAACTGCTCAGATGTTGCTCAATGAAGCCTCCGACTTGGTATTGACGTTCTTGTTGTGCACAGATTGGTCACGTGAGCAGCCGCCTCCTAATGTCATTTACTGGGACATGCAGCCTCCGCTATGAATGAATTCAGCGCTCTCTAAGCTTTGTATGTTACGTCTGTCTGCTAGGTGAATCTGCTGCAGGAATTGTAATGCTCTGCGCCCTCACCAATGCTCCTGTGCAAGCACAATGTATCTGTACGTAATAAATATCCTTATTTATCAACTGCCCCTTACACCAAAACCTATGCAGGGTATAAAACCCACAGCACCCAGACAATTACCTCTCCTTAGGACAACATTTCTATATATTCTGTGTTCTTATTACAAGCAAAAAAGAGAAAGCCTTGTCATGTCTGCCCTGTGTGACACAACGTGGGATCTCGTAGTCCTGGGATAGGACGCAGCCCATGCTTTGATGTACAGGGCACATAGTGCTTACGCTCTAGATCCATAGGAAATAAAAATTGACAGTGTGCTGTTAGGATAATGGAGAAATCCCTTGAGTCTTGTGCCGACACCATTCTTGCTAGAGTCTGACTTTTCTCTGACAGCGTTTATATACACCAGATGCATGCTTCCCTTGGCTCTGTAAAAGATGCTGACGATCCCCGCATTTTCTTGCCTTATTTTTTTTTTTTTTTTTTCCAGCTGTAGCATGTATGGCATGAATGCTTAACAGAGCAATACTGCAGTAAGAAGGCTGGAATGCCAGTGGGGTTGTATAGGGGCAATCGGTCCACTTTAGATTACATAAGAGATAGAGGTAAGGTACATTGGCCCACATTTATCAAAAACCGTGCAGTTTGTCCGTGGAGTGTGCAGAGTGCGCCAGATTCATGAATTGTGGAATCCGGTCTTCTGCTCTGGAAGTGTGCACCAAATTTTATTTTGGTGCACTTGTTCATGCTGCAGAATTGTGACGCACGGTCTAACATGTCTCTTTTGGTGCACATTTTTTTTTTCTGTCCTGTGGGACACAATGCAGCCGTGATGAAAAACAGGCGCAAACACAAATATATGTGCAAGCGGTTTGCACGTTCCTTCTAGTGCAGAGTTGGACATAAAACATGCAAACTCTAAATGTAGGCCGTTATGTTTACATGCCTAGACAACTATACTCTTAAATCCAAAATGGGAAATTTTTGGGGGTCTCTTCCAAAAATAAAATGCCAAAGCTTTTCACAGTAACACATTTTCCCACAGAGCCATCACCATACAATTGGGAAAAAAACTGAACACGTATGACCTGTTTGGAAGACTGACAGAGGAAAGACTCTTTAGAAAGAACGGTGCAGCGTGGCTGAAGTTTCCAAAAATATAACAAATGTCCTTTGGACAGACAAGATGGAAGTGGAGATATTTGGCCATAATGCACAGCCCCATGTTCATCGAATGTCAAACACTAAAGAATTGTCGCTTATGGACACACTGTGTATAAAAGCTCTCTGAACCTTTGGCAGGGTGTTCTTTATTATATATTCTGTTTTATCTGTTGTGTAAAAGTTACTTCATTTTCTTCTTTACTTTAGCTGTTTCTCACAGTAATTGAATAGAAGCCATTTAGTAACCAGAATGAGCTTAGCATGTGACCACAAGATTGTTATGCAGAGATCTTAAAGAGGGCCTGTCACCCAAAATTTTAGCATGAAGAGCTGCTTACTAGAGTAAGCCGCTCCTAGTGCTTGAACAAACGCCGCAGCGTCCGGTAATGCTATCTAGCACTGCGGCGTGGTACAATGTCATCATCTGACCGCTCGCAAAGGTGTCCGACGTATTCATGAGGGGGCGGGGTTAGGGGCGGTGATTGCCACATGACGCGCGGCAGTCACCGCCACCCTATGGAGCGACCATGAATACATCAGACCGCTTTGCGAGAGGTCCGACGATTACATTGAACCCCGCCACAGTGTTAGTGTTACTGGAGGTTTCCAGTAACGCTATAACTCTAACACTGCAGTGTTTGTTCAAGCATTAGGGGCTGCTTACTTTAGTAAGCCACTCCTAGTGCCGAAATTTTGGGTGACAAGTCCTCTTTAAGATGTGAGGAATGAACAATGTGCATACTATTTCATTTTGTTCCATAAAGTCTGCCGGGGTAGTGTATATCCTCTGGTAGGCGCTCTCCATACCTGGCACAGCTCAATGGTTTCTTGAATATTTCCATCTTGTGGGTGAGGCTTTTCACTTTCTGTATTTTCTATTATGGGTATTGATATTTACATTCATATGATGGGATGGCATACACCACTAGTATAGCTTTATAGAGGTACGACCATCTGTTACAGTTTCATGTTGTACAAATCTGTACTCAGGTGTATGTCTCCAATATCAATGGAATATTTGTCATATTTTTGTGCAAATGCTGCATCTTTGGGTATTGTGTAGACTACTGCCACCGTCTAGGGTTGTGGTGAGGCTTTGTATTACACTGTGGAAGTCACCATTAATGCCTAATATTAAAAAAAAAAACCCTGGCATTAGTGCATCTCTTATGGGGTACCACTGAGACCTATGAACCCTGACTTCTACTGGTGTGCCTTCACCCCATTACCAATAAATTGATAGAGTTAGTATAAACCTCATCCCATTTGTCTGGATGATGTCACATTACAGATGATGTCTTCACAATTGTGCTTGAAGGTGAACCTTCCTAAAACCGAAGAGGAGGCTTTCTTGGCATCTATTGTACACATCACAGCCTCACACAGTGTTATTACTGAAATAGAATGAACAGGAAATTCATAAAAAATAAATTGACTTGTTCTAATAGATCTTATGACTAGGCCAGATGTCACTGCTCATTTAAAGGGGAACTCCAGTAGTAACTGAGGAATGTCCAGCTGCGTTTACTATAGTCATGCAATGGTGGAGGAGGGGATCTCTCTTCACTCAGTCTACACTGTATTGAGGAGCGCTATAGCCTGCATTCACAATTTATTGGTTTCCATGCGTGAGAACTGGCTATGGTCTTTGTGATTGTAACCAGTAATGGGCAAGTAATCCCGGTATATAAATGTATTGATTGGTTGTAGTTTCCTTGACTAAAAGGATCTGTGAGCATCTGTCTGACCTCCTTCCCCATCTGCAGTGTGGAGAAGGGAGCACAACGTGTAATAAAATTGTGCATTTTCATCACCTTTCATAGGGGTTCATTTTGACTCAGAAGCTGACTTGGACATATACATGGTTCCCCCCCCCCCACCCCCCCCCTAAACTGTACCAAAATATGTTAGAACTATGTATGGTGTCAATCTGTGACCCTTCCCCCCGGCTCAGCATCTTCTTCCTCCTCTATGCTGCCTTCAGCTGATGACAAGCCTTCAAACAGCTATAACTTCTGAATCGTGAAACACAGGCCGGCCGCAGTACAGTGCTCAGACAAGTGTGCCGCCATACTGTGCACAAGAAAATTGATAGAGCATACGGCAGTGTGAAAGAGCCCTAAGCCTTTTGGGGAACCATTTTTACAGTCTGAAAGCCGCAAGTTGAGGAACACTGATATCTGTACAAATTTCTTTTGCCAGAAATCTTTGCAGCACCAAAAGGCTTGGGCCATTACTTTATAGAGTCCCACCAATGTTCTGGTGAGAGATGAGCCTGAGATATATCACAATATATTACTGGTGCATTACCCTGCAGAAAAATTGATCCCTTACCTATTGTTGATAATGTCTGTGGCTGACATATACCGTATATACTTGAGTATAAGCCAAGGTTTTCAGCATCTGCCGGCCTGGCTGGAAAGCTGAGGATGCCGGGGGTCAATGCTGGAGGGCAAGTACAAAGTTTATTTTTTAAAGGAGGCGCTCTGCTGCACGTTACACTAATGGGGGCCTGCATTTTCCACCATAGGCTTACACTCAATAGTCAATATGTTTTTACCACTTTTTTTTGTGGCAAAATTGGGTACCTCTGCTTCTACTCTGGGTGGTTTATACTCTATTATATATGGTACATTGTTTGTTTTCTGCTCACATACAAATCTTATGCAGACATCTAGGCAGGTGCTAGGTTCTCCCTGCTAGAAGCACCACCTAGAGGTGAACCTTAATCCTCTGCTAGAAGTTGTATAAAGCCATCACATAAGAGGAATGTGAATGGTTAAAATTTCACAATGGATCCTCAATGACATTGGATCTTACATTGTTATCATCCAGAAAACAATTGTCCTCTGTTATCAGCTGCTTTATTTCTTGATGTCTGCAGGCCTTTCTTCCTCCTTGTTATCAGTAAAGTCTTTTTAAAACCTTAGTAGTTTTCTTTATTTCCAATCTGAATAAAATCCATCCAGCTGCCGAAGAAGTTACAGAAAGGAATGACTTTATTTCTGGGCAGGTTTGGATCAGGTATAAATGACACTGCCCATGGTAAGGCATATAGATATACATGGGGGGCATTGCAGTCTTCGTCTCGGTGTACACTGACCTGTCAACTTCTCCACTTACTGAGCGTCTCTAGCATTGGAAGTGTTGTGCCCTAAGGGGCTCAGAACAATATGTAATATGTGGCCCCCTAGGATCCTTTTGGTACAACTCCATCATGGTTTGGAAGCTTTGCAGTGGTACTCGTACATGTATTTTACATGAAACTGGTACCAGACAGGATCTAGAGCTGTTGATCCTCATCTTTCTGGTCTATGAATGGAGAGGGTGTGACAAATGAAGTAGTAGTCCATACTGTGCACCGACGGGGGCCTTTTATCATTTGTGACTTTTTAATCCTATGTTTTAATTGTTTGATTCATTCCTGCATTCTGGTATTCGGCTAGAAAAGTTGCAGATTTGACACACATTAAATGAAAAAGTTCCTAGTTGCACATGTTTTGTTGGCTTCTAAAATTTGACTCTGGAAGGGGAATTCTGCTGTTTCTGGGCAACAACAAAGAATGATTTGGGGTTAAAAGGGTTTGCCCACAAAAGAAAATTCTCGAATTTTAATCCCCTAGTGATGTTTACACAATAAAGATAATTTTTTACAATTTTACCCAATTTTATAGCTATTTTAGCTCCTGTCACTCAGTGATGCTTAGTGTAAGAATCCAGAATGAGTGTGGACTCTCTAAGCAGATACTTCATGATTCCTCTAGTGCTGTGAGATGACAATGTGCTTAGATTATCGGGGTATAAGGTTTATAGACACTTTCGTTTATCTTCTGCACATTGTACTAGAATCTGACACCTAGAAAGAGATGAGATGCATATTTACACACAAAAACACTCGGTTCTACTACATCTCTTCTCTTTCACATAACACTGCTAGAGCTAATGTACCTCCCTTCCCGGAGAAATATCTCAGCTCCTTGTAGCTTGTAGCTCTCCTTACGATGCAATGTGCTGTTTGCAGGCAGGAAGTCTGTGAGTGTGAGGAATAAAAGGGGGTGGTGGCCAGAGACAGGGAGCAGCTCAGCTCCACAGATGGAAAAACAAGATGGCTGCCCACCCTAAAGTCAGAAGATAAAGGGTTGGAAACCAGGGGCAACTGAAATTGTGTAAAGCAGGAATCAGACAGGTTGGAATTATATCTGTGAAATGCTGTATTTTTATTAATAACAATGAATTGGTGTGTTATTTTGTTATCCTGAGTATATTTATGAAACGTTGTGGGAATACCCCTTTAAGCCATGCTGACGAAAATGGACAAAGCCAGTAAAATTGCTTCTAAACATTGCACTAATCAGTGTTTAACCTCTTAACGCTCTGCGCCGTAGTTCTAGCGCAGAGGTGCGGGGGATGTATGAAGAGGGCCCATGGGCTTAGCCCTCTGCATACACAGATGAGGTTTATTGCATTCTGCAGCAAACCCCCATCGCATGGGCACCGCCATTTTTCATAAGATCGTCGCTCCCCCGAATTTCAGCTGGGGGCTGCAATCAGTTGCCATGACTGCCTCAGGTCTTCGTCAGACCCGAGGCTGCATGGTTTCTGAAGACTTG
The DNA here is from genome assembly GCF_040894005.1 of Engystomops pustulosus. Lineage (NCBI taxonomy): Eukaryota > Metazoa > Chordata > Amphibia > Anura > Leptodactylidae > Engystomops > Engystomops pustulosus. The sequence goes on along the minus strand of NC_092416.1, from coordinate 132,793,732 downwards.
TTACAATGAGCCGGTGGCTCATTGTAATGAATCCTATGCAAAAACGCCATAGACTGCAGTATATGTAGTACTATTGCAGTATATGGTAGGAGCGATCAGACCATCTAGGGTTAAAGTACCCTAGATGGTCTAAGAAATGGTGAAAAAAAAATTAAAAAAAAGTTTAAAAATGTAAAAAATTTACAAAATATTAAAAATTCAAATCGCCCCTCTTTCCCTAGAACTGATATAAAACATAATAAACAGTAAAAATCACAAACACATCAGGGATCGCCACGTCTCAAAATGCCCAATCTATCAAAATATAAAAACTGTTCTTGCCGGTGGTGGCCTCCACAACAGGAAATAACACCCAATTAGCCAAAACGTGACTTTTACACCATTTTACATGACATACAAATTGATCAAAATGTCGCACTAACCTCAAAATGGTAGCAATGAAAACGTCGGCTCATTTTGCAAAAAATTACATCACACAGCTCCGTACACCGAAGTATGAAAAAGTTATTAGCGTCAGAAGATGGCAAAAATATTTTTTCTTTTTTGTACACATTCGTTTAATTTTTGTAAATGTATTAAAACGCAATAAAACCTGTATAAATTTGGTATCACCGCGATCGTACCGAACCAAAGAATAAAGCTGAGGTGTTATTTGGAGCGCACAGTGAAGGTGTTAAAAAATGGAGCCCACAAGAACGAGGGCGTGTTTTGTGTTTTTTTTTTTTCTTCAATTTTTCCTCATTTGGATTTTTTTTTCGAGCTTCCCAGTACACGGCATGGAATAATAGATAACATCACGGAAAAGTACAATTTATTTTGCACAAAATAAGCCCTCACACAGCTCTGTACATGGGAAAAATGAAAAAGTTTTTTGAAAGTGGAGAGTGATAAATGAGCGGAAAAACCCTGCGTCCTTGAGGGGTTGTCCACTTTCAGCAAATAATTGATATTGTTTGTGTAAGGAAAAGTGATACCAGTTTCAATGTACTTTCTGTATGAATTCCTGTTTTGTTTTTTGTTTTTTGATCTCTGCTTGTCCGTCAACAGGAAGCTTCACTATTTTACTTCCTGTCATGTGACAGGAAGTCCCACTTAATACTGTGATATATCAAAATATGCACCTGTGTGACATCGCATCACCACAGACCCGTTGTTATTCACAGGATGTAAATGGTGAAGCTTCCTGTTGAATAATAAAGAGACCTAGAAAACTGTGCAGAATATATACATAATTACAAAATATTTCCAATATTAATAATATTTCCTTTATTTATTTATATAGCGCACACAGATTATGCAGCACTGCACAGAGCTTACAACAATCTGTCAATATTATTCAGTTATTTTGCTGAAATGGACAGAGCCTTTTAAATGTAGCACTTGCCATCAAGACCTTAAAGGGTTATTCCCATCTCAGCAAATTAATGTTATTGTTTGTATTATAAAAAGTGATACAACTTTCCAATATACTTTCTGTATCAATTCCTTATGGTTTTCTAGATCTCTGCTTGCTGTTCCTCTATAGAAAGATTCTGCGTCTACTTCCAGTGGACAGAAATCTGACCATGGTCACACAGGTGCACTGCTCATTATATCACACGGCTCTGATAATCTCTGTGACATAACGAGCCGTGCACCTGTGTGACCATGGTCAGATTTCTGTCCACTGGAAGTAGACGCAGAATCTTTCTATAGAGGAACAGCAAGCAGAGATCTAGAAAACCATAAGGAATTGATACAGAAAGTATATTGGAAAGTTGTATCACTTTTTATAATACAAACAATAACATTAATTTGCTGAGATGGGAATAACCCTTTAAACATTTTGTAAACACCATCCACAGTTTTTCACAAATCACTAATCCATACAGACATTTGTCCGCCAGTGGCTCTATGTGTAATGTGGAGGAGCCTAGTAGTGTATTTCTCAGGCCTATCATGTAAGACATCATTTGCATGTGTCCTTAGGACTTGTGTGGAGCAGGAAGTGTAAAACTGCTCCTATTTCCTGGATAATCTGTGTATAGGGACATAATGGTATTGCAATATTAAAGAGCATGTCATAGACGGACTAGCACACCATGTTCGTTGGTGTTAATGACTCTTATTGGCAGCCATATGGTTTCCTTTTCTTCAGCTCTATAATGGTGCACTCTGCCATTAGTCTTAAATCTTTTGGTTTAATAATTTTTTGCAAAACGACCACTCCTAATCCCGAGAGGGTCGCCACCTGCTGTAGCGCTATGGGTGTATTATGAGTTCTCTTTTATGGCTCAGTTCAGACTGTGAAATATTTCCTGACTGTTGTGGGATGCCAGACTTGCAGCAGGATGGTAGTCGTTGGTGCTGCAAGTTCAGGTCTGCAAAGAGTCCAGTCCTAGAAATGTGGCGGACATACGGTCTGTATTTCTGGGACTGAACAAATCGATCTAAAAGCAGCCTAAGTTGACGAGTTGGATGCTAACTTGGTTTCAAACTGAAATATAAAATAAACCTTGTATTAGGCTACATTCACACAAATGTGTGCCCGCCATAGCATGGCAGGCACACGGGAGAGGAGGAGCGGTGACCGCTGCTCGCCCCTCTGCATAGAGATACATGGCACACGGCGCCGTGATATGGGGAAAGACAGGACATGTCCTATCTTTTCCCCAGGGACGGTACGGTGCCACAAATGTGCTGCACTGTGCGCCCATATACGTCCTCCAATGATCGTGTGAATGTAGCCTTAACAAGACCCCCATCCATCCTACCACGCTGTGTGTTGAGTCTATGTAACCTACTATATAGCCGGGAGGAGAAGTGTGGCATGTAGGTGAATGAACCTCCTCGCTCTTTGTGGTTAATGTTTTCACTTCTACCTTCCCGCTCACCTCTCCCCCTGACCTTCCTGTGGACTAAACAAATGGCTGACAGTTCAGTAAATCATATCTCTGGGATAGGGGAGGTATAGATAATGAGGGTGGAATGATCTTATCTACAGTGAACCATCATCCAGCCTTTGTTTCTCCCCTCCATCCCTGAACACCCAGCGCTCTTGACAGAACATAGCACTTCTTTCTTTTTCTTTTCTTTTTCTTTCCTCTAGATAGATCTAGATGGATAGGTATAATGTATATATGTACACTCATATCTATATGTGTGTATGTATATCTATATTTGTGTATGTATATATAATATATATATGTATGTGTGTGTGTGTATGTGTGTGTGTATATATATATATATATATATATATATATATATATATATATATATATATATATATATATATATATAATATGTGCACATATATATTACACACACACCCCTGTGAACTTGTGTAATTCATGGAAGGTTAGTAGATGGTTTAGGGCAGGCTAATGCATCGCCCTCTTGTAATATAGAAGCGTTTTGTCTCGTAACCAAGAACCTGATTCTTTGGAGCAGTATTTTGGTTAGGTGGTTCCCCTGATGCATATTTGCTTTGCAGCGCTGTGAATGTGCTGCAGGATAAGCAGGTGCTCTATGAATTAGTAATGGCTTGTAATTCCCCTTTCCTTTTATTTTGGATAACACTTCCTCCTGTATGTTCTGTACTCTATGTTCTGTGCTGGTGGTAATGTTGTCCTTCTCCTCCTCCTCCAGGAAGAGGCGCTGTGAGTGGGTCTGGGCTCAGGAGCGAGCCGATGTGGTGAGTCGGTGGAACTGGCTGCAGGCTCACGTGTCTGACCTGGAGTATCGCATCCGGCAGCACACGGACTTCTACCGACAGCTGAGAGCAGGGAAGGTAAGCATGGAGAGTCACCCGGGACCGCACTTCTCTCTTGTCTGGTGACAGCCAGCGCCACAGGGTGTCATGGGACCGTCTTGTGTACTGACTTTACTTGGCGTGATCCTTTCTGCTATATTAAACACTACGTATATCTTGTCTTCTCTCCATAGGGCCAGGTTGTCTTGGGAGATGCCAACCCTACAGAAAGTAACGCAGTGGACTCCCTACAAACCTTTCCTACAGATGCCAGGACGGCAGCCTCTGCATCCCCTTCACCAGACCCTGAAAAAAAGGTGAAGCGCTAAGCCTACACACATTTTCTATGTATGAGGGACACTTGGCTTTACAATGGCATAAGGCCCATGCCTTGTGTACTAAGTTGTACTTCTCCACCGTTTGGTTGGATAAGATTGTCCCATGTGCTTTAGCACTTTGTATCATGAGTCATGTGTGAATCATGTACCATTCCCTCACATAGCTAGTGTGGGTGAATGGGCTGACATTGCTTCTAGAAGTAGCTTGCAATCGTGCTAGTGACACCCTGAAGTTTCCACAAGCTACTTGGTCCTTAGTAGCAAATCCCTTAAGTAATGTTCTCATCAATATCCTTCCCTTAGACACGTGAGGAGTACTGGCACATTCCCCTTGGGCTCTCCGCTGTGTTAGTAGCAACCATTTCTTTATAGTAGAGATCACAGCCAGTGGCTCTGCACCATGCAGGTTACAGGTCCTTGGATTTTCCTGGAGCTATTAAATTGCCCTGGTTTATTATATTTCTTTAAAGTTTCTTTTGTCAATATCCCCCTCCCTTTAATACATACAATTTCTACTGAGAAGAGTGTAAAAACTCCTTCTACTGCATAATTTTGCTGATTCCCACTGCTGCTTCCTCCACTTAAGTGCTGAATGTTTCCTACCTGTGAGTGAGCATATGTTCCATCCCCATATAATGAGGGAGGCTATTGTCATGCTTCCTATAATCTGCTTTCTCACACCCCTCCCATCTGCTGGAATTACTGCAGCATATTTCCAGCACTACACTGGTCAATGTACAGTCCCTGCTGCCTGTGCTCTGGCTCCCCCTGCTGATCATTTGTCAGGATACAGCCACATGTTACTAATGCATGATTCACTTCTGTGTAAGCTCACTGGATTGTCTGGAGATGTCCTCATTATTATATAGTATGTAATGCATGACCTTGACACGTTCCTAATCTGTGGGGTTTTTTTTTTTTAGTCTGACCCTGGAGCTTCAGAGACTAAAGTTCTGCAGAAACCCATTAATGGAGTTGTTACTATGTGAGTATGACTATTTACTACAGGGTATCTCATATACACACTTCTTACACAGATAAATAATTCTCTATGTTGTCATGCTCTTTAAAACAGGCTCCCACCTCGCTCTAGCTCTGAGGTGGAGGAACAGGCACCCAGTAAGTCCACAGGCTCTGTGGTGGATAACACCTGTGTGTGTGCAAGAACCAGACCAGTCCTCCACTGTAAGAGGAGGAGAGTGGTGAGACCGGACAGACTTCTACCACTCCACAGGAAGGTAAGGGTTCACATGTGTCCCTCACGTGCTGGTGTCCTATCATTAGTATAAGATGTGCTAAGACAATCCCAAATTGCCACCAAGTAATGACATGAAATATTGCTGTAGCTTTCCCTGGTGATCTGATCATTATTGGGTCTGCATGTGGAAGTGGTAAAACCCAGGGATCCTGAAACTTAAAGCTCTCTCATCATATTGGCTTCTGGTCTCATTCATTTCAGTAAGACAGGGCAGCCAATACACTACAAATGCTGCTCTTTCAATCTGGCTTTGCATGTATTTTTATAGCACCTTTATTGTCAATGAAATGGGTCACTAACAGTCTAGGACTGTAAACCCCCTTTAAAGCTGTACAATCTTTGTTATAGTATAGGTGTAATCCCCAGGAAACTTCTCCGAGTGACTATTGCATAAAGGGAAATGAATCATTGTTTACAGTGGGAAAACTGAATCTCTATCGCCCTCTGCTGGTTCTCAAGTGTTAATGTTTTATTTTTTTCCTTTCTGTCTGCACAGGTTCAGCGCAGTGTTCCACGGCCTTGTGAGGTCTCCTCTTCATGTGTCATGTGTGCCACATACCCCGGGGTGTCAAGCCAGTTTCCTTATAGTGATCCCCTCTCCGAACGTCTGACTCTTCTGGATCCAGCTATTCATCCTGTACTCTCCTTTCCAGCTGGTGAGTGTGAGATTACTGGATTCCTTATCGGCTTTTATGTGTGCTAAACAAACTGCATCAAGACGGCATGTACAGACTATTAGCCATACAGTAGGAATAGGTTTAGTTTCTAAAGTTGGTGTCTGGACCTTAGGTTATCTCATTTACCCAAACCATCACCTAGTAGAAGAGCACAAAAAGCAACCAATGGACCAGCTGCCTCACCTGCCTCACCTGCTGCCCCTCGCCCGTTGCGTTTCTCTTGTCTGCAGTGCATCAGAGCATGCTTGGTACACAGCCCTGAATGCATAATGTGAATAGGTTTCCGTAACTTTCTAGCTGCATGTTAAAAATTACACAACATTGAAGAAATTTCTGGCTTCTCGGATCTACAAGAACTTTAAGATGCGCTGGCGTTTGTAGATCCATATAGACTGAGTTTATAAGCACATTATGGTGGTAATATGAGCGGCACTGAAATTAGTAGTTATGTCTTTCTTCCACAGATGTTCCCGTTGGTTTGCGACTTCACTCTTTACTTCGGTCACACAACAAAATGGAGAGGCTAAAATCTGGCAAAAAGGTCAAACAGCGTTCCCATAATCAAGCCGTCAGCACCCCTGAGGGTTTTGGTACAGACAGAATGCCTGGGACTTTCCATCCTCACAGTGAGTCTTCTCATACATTGTCTCTGCATAATGTCAAACTACAACTCCTACCATCTCCTGTGTCATGCATGATCTTCTTCCTATTCAGGACTAACTGTCCATAGACCCTCTTCAGAGACCATCATGAAACAGCACTTGGAAACCTTACCACGCACCTTAAAGTGTGAGCGCACGTCAACGCTAAAGCAAGAGCGCTCCCCGTCACTGTCCTTACCCCACAACAAGAAGAGGCATTACAGTCTCCTGGAACAAGATGGTAGGACAGTCCATGCAGTGCACATCCAAAGCTTCTGTATTCCTGCCTCCCGCTTCTAACCTCAGGGGTTCTGTTCTTTTCTCTTGCAGTAGCAAGACATGATTTTGAGAGCGATCGGTCCAGTCCTGCTTCAGAAAACTTTTCCAGCCTGTCTCATACGCCATTGTCCCGGCAACAGACCGTGCCATCAGAAGGGACAAGTTCTGCCTCCCTCAGTGCTGCTGCGGCCGCTGCTGCGGTAAGGACAATCTTTCTTGTTTCCACCCACCACAATGACTTATGAAATGATCTATTGTGCAAGGGATTTACGTCATGTGTTGTCCTTATTGACAGAAGCTTTCTATTCTGGTCCCCATTTTATGCTTTGTCATGTCAGTGTCCACAATTTTTTTTATGATGTATTACACAAGCTCCAGATAAGTATGATCATCTAGTTCAGTGGTTCCCACCCTTTCTAATGCTGTGACCCCTCAATACAATTCTGCTCCCTATGTACAAAGGTAAAACTACTATAATACTGCCCCCCTATGTACAAGAATATAACTACTATAATACTGCCCCCCTATGTACAAGAATATAACTACTATAATACTGCCCCCTATGTACAAGAATATAACTACTATAATACTGCCCCCCTATGTACAAGAATATAACTACTATAATACTGCCCCCCTATGTACAAGAATATAACTACTATAATACTGCCCCCCTATGTACAAGAATATAACTACTATAATACTGCCCCACGTGTACAAGAATATATCTACTATAATACTACCGCCTATGTACGGGAATATAACTACTATAATACTACCGCCTATGTACGGGAATATAACTACTATAATACTACCGCCTATGTACAAGAATATAACTACTATAATACTGCTACCCCCTCCTCACACAAAACTCACCCCAAGTATTGTCCCCTCCTTAAACAGAATCCCACCCCCTAGTCTTGTCACCCCCCCCCCCCTCTCCACAACACCGTTTCCTCCCAGATCTGCGCCCAACCCCCCCCCCCCCCCCATCCACAACAAAGAATCCCTTCCGCCGGGTCTTACACACAGCTCTAGTCATTCATCCTTGTCCCCCTCCCCACTGTCAGCATCTCTGCTTTACACACCTTTTTTCAATGCCCTAAACTAATACACTTCACTTTTGCTATGGTGGATGGACTATGCTAGTCTCCTTACTTTTACACTAGCTTTTTTTCCTGGCTGTGCTGATTTCTCTTAAGATCCATAGAGTTGGAAACCAGATGTGGACTAAAAAAGGGGAGGGTCAACTTCTCCCTGTTCACAGAGGAGGAATGAGGGGAGGTCCTGTGATGGTAATCTGTGTGTGTAGCTGAGAGGAGTAGCAGAGCCGAGTGTTGTGGGTGCTAAGCCTCTTAAATATATGTATATATTTTTTAAATAGACAATAAACCTTTTATTAAAGGACATTTGGAGATAAAATGCACATGGTAGATACATCAAATAAACGGTGGTCTTGCAGGACCCTGCATAAAAGGAAAAGATAGAGAGAACAGCGTACGGTTATACAGTATGCAGTGAAGCCTCTTACTTAGAAACGTGAGGTTTAAGATCTCACCTGCTCCATTCCAATCCATCTCAGTCTGTGATTCTGCTAAACCTTCTGTCTCTCCGTACCTCATTCTGTGTCACACCCTCCTCTGCAACCCCCTTGCCCACCTTCTACACTATCTGCACAGTGCAGAGAAGCTATTAACCTTTAGTGCTCACACAGCACAGGCTGTACACTTCATGTACATGTTCCATACTCCTCCATGTGAAGAATGCTACCAGGCTAGTCGCCATATACAACCTGTATGTATATACAGGCAGCGTTTAGTGGATTTACCTGTAGGAATCTCACTGCATTTGCTGCTAAATTTCTGAAGGAGAGAACACAATGTATTGTGGGAAGTGAGGGCAACCTGAATTGGACACCGCTACAGTGCAGATACAGGAAGAGGTTAGAATCCACCCTCTTCAGTGCAGCTGAAGATTTTTGCCAAGTATCTCCAGAACAGAAAATGCCATAATGCTATAAATAACACAATATGAACATCCTTTTGTTTGACATGTGATCCTCCTTTAAAAACAATTTGGTAACATCATTTTAACCTCAGAGGTACCCTTAGGGACGCCCTGTTTTTCAAAACTCCACTCTTTCCCTCCCTACTCTGCCATAGTAAAAGAGAACCTGTCAGGCAAATTAACACCCCAAAACTAAAAATATTATGTCCCTCTACATGCCTGTAAACTTAACCAATCAAGTCCTAAAGCTGTATGCAAATAACCTGAGAGGGGTCCAATGAGTCATTAGTGTAGCTGATGTCTGTGTCTCATACATGTCCATAGCACAACATGTCAGGTACTTGTGTAGCTGAAGTCTGTGTCTCACATGTGTATAGCAGAACATGTCAGGTACTTGTGTAGCTGATGTCTGTGTCTCACACATGTGTATAGCAGAACATATCAGGGACTTGTGTAGCTGATGTCTGTGTCTCTCACATGTGTATAGCAGAACATGTCATGTACTTGTGTAGCTGATGTCTGTTTCTCATACATGTGTATAGCAGAACAGAGCATGTCAGCAGGTAAAGCACAAACACCAGCAATGCCTTACTATACGTTACACACAGACATGAGCCAGGGAAGGGGAGGGGTAACTGGTGACATCACAGACTCATTTACATAATAAAGAAAATATGATTCTAGAATGATTAATGTATGAATTGACTAGATAAAGGCTGGGATGGAATCCTTTGTGAGCTGCTCCAACAAATAGTGGTGACAGGACTAGTGACAGAGACCTGATGACAGGTTTCCTTGTAATTTTGTATTGTGGGATAATACACAATGGTGGGTTTTGCCTTGCATCTGCCAGGTTCAATAGTTCTGAAGAGTTTACCCCCTTGATCTCTGGGTCCCCATGCAGTAGCCTGGGGCGTATTATGTGCACGTCTACCCCTGCATATGTATGATATACATGCATCAGCATAAGCTATGGGGTATACAGGTACATATGAGCATGTATTACATTGTTCCCCGCGATTCATTATGTGGATAACCCTCTCTGCTGAAGCTTATTGTGGAGGGAGCTGAGAAAAAGGAGGTTGTCCTAATTGGCATTAAATGTGCCAGAAATAGATGAGATCCTCACATCATATGCGCCTGGTGTCTACTGAATGTGACACGTAGGCTGTACACCTTTCCATCAATGCATCTAGTTGTCATGTAGTGTTATGCTGGCAGGAGGGAGCAGAATACCATTTCCAATCTGCAGCTTTGCAAATCCCCAAAATAGCTGATCCCCCTCTTATTTCCCCAGAATTAGCCAATCGTTTTAATGTAACCGCTTCCTGTCTCCAGGATGTAAACACTAGTATAATGCATGAAGCTGGCGCTGCCCTCTACTGGCCAAGTATGATATTCGCAAGTGCATTGTCATTGATTAACTATCGTCGAGATGATCTGTGATAATCCTTTTAGATACATTCATACTACACGCTCTTCTGCCTATGACACCTGCCTATGGTTGTTATAATATGTAGCTCTTGGCACTATTTTATTTTTCAAAAACGTAACTATTTAGTAAAGGGAGGGATGTGGAGAGTGAACATAAGAAGAATCTGTTTTCCACATGTAACTGCAGATGTTTGCTCCATACTATGTACTGTGCAGGCTGCAGCATATGGTCTCGCTGCGGGCTGTGCCAGTAGACTGATGACCTTGTAGATTTGCGTTGTAACACCCATTCATTTGTCCAAGCAAGGACAGAAATGTGATTCCAGTTGTAATTCAAAGATTGTGAAGTGTTTGGGGATTTAAGGAGAGGATGTTACCAGACCAGGACTCTACTAACCTTAGAATCTATTATTATTAAGAATACTATAATCTATAATCTCCCTTTCTGTATAAAATCTCTTGAATGAAACCCTTTTTCTCTTGTCATCCACAGGCTGCCAGGAGGCGACGTGTGGAGACCTCCTATGACATTGACAACATTGTGATACCTATGTCTGTAGCAGCCACCACCAGAGTAGAAAGACTTCAGTATAAAGAAATCCTCACTCCTAGGTATGGACATTCATTTGATAGGAAGTGGTCACAGCCAACCATAAGTTATACAATGGATTTGAAACCGCAGCCATGTCTGTCCATAGGTTGTTTGGGGTATTGAAGCTCATCGGATTCACTTCATCTGTGTCGGGGCGCTATACCTGACACAACTGTTAGTGTGGAAAGTGTGATTGGAACGATAGAGGGCTGCATTTTCTACTTTGGGGTTTTGGCTTGTTTCTTGTTCGCTGTCCTGATAGTCCATGAATAAAGTGATTCTAAACTGTTGACACTTGATCCCACAGCTGGCGTGTAGTGAAGATCACTCCGCTGACAAATGCTGAAGAAGATTTGGAAGGGGTAAGTTTCTTATTTGGAGGTGGTGTAGATGGAAGCAGGAGAGAGCACGGATTTGATGCACATAGACTGGGGAATGTTTCTAGTCGCACAACTTACATTTGTTCCCTTGCAGTTGGAAGATGTCTCAGATGCTGCGTACACCGCATTGCACGCAAAGTGCGAGGAGATGGAGAGGGCAAGATGGGTCAGTAGCAGTATTCCACCTCAGCGTAGAGGAAGCAGGTACTTTATTCTACTGATCCCTTGTTACAAGTCGTTTTCTACTGTATATGTGCTAATGCTTGGTACTTTATCCCAGGACTCATAGAACATCTGAAAGCTCAGTGACTCAGTCTTCTCAGCTTCTCACATCACAGCCTCCATCCCCAGACACAAGCAGCTGGCAGGCCTTGCCAGACTTCTCTCCGCTCAGCCCCGACGTTCTATCTGCCCCTCCTACACCCACTTCAAGAGACACCCCACGTCTGATCTCCGAGGAGACGCAGAGTTCAGTGTCAGACTCAGGGTTTGAGGAGACGGTGAGTATATTGTCATGGAAGCCCATCACCAATGGTCAATGTCATGTCCTGGTCTCTTGGCATTGGTGATTTGCCAGTAGAGTGCAGGGAGACCTGCATTTTCATGGACCATTGTCCATTGTTTGTGGCCCTTAATATGTTTGTGTGCATAAGGGCATAGAAGCTGAAACAAAATGGCAGCCCTTGTAATTATGTACATTTGATAGAAAGAAACAATCTACGTTTGGAAAATTTTAAAAAATATATTTTGCTAATTGTTTTCAATAAGTTAAAAATGAAAATTGATGATGCATTCTTTTTAAGGTGCTTGTCTGATAGTAAACCTTACCTCCTTGTTGCTTGCAGACTGTACAGCCGTGGGAGAGACGACATTTCCCCCTTCCTTATCAACCCAAACAGGATCTTGCAGGAACCAGTGAGCCAACAGACTGGGGAGGGCCTCGCCCTCCACGTAGATCTTCCTGCAGCTCCAGAACTGCCAAAGATACAGAGGGACCCCCATCCTCCCCACCCTGTCCTTCTACCAGACCCCGACCCCTCCACAGATAAAGAGGAGGCAGGGCTGGAAGGGAAGAGTCAAAGGGGTGGAGAAAAAGAAGAAATTATATAAAAATATATATACCCAACAAGACAAATTGGTTTAAGAGGAATCTGTTGTTTGATATTCAAACTTTATCCCAAGAGCAGAACGCCAATTTCACAGTTTTTAGTGAATTTAAGAACTTTAGAAACCTGTTCATTCTTGTTTTCCGATGTGTTTTGTTTCCTTTCCTTCCTTTGTTTCTTTTTAATCAAGTAATGTTGTAAGTGTGACACTGTGTACGTAACCCGCTGCTGTAACACTCTGTGCACAAGGCAAGTAACAGAGGTGTAGGCACTTGTCATCTCCCCATGCCTGCAGCTGTTTATATAGTGCAGTCTTGCTTGGTTGCTGAAGTGGTCAGTTCATGTTATAGGGGAGATGGAGGTTAATGGAAGGGGTTGTCTTACTAATGATTATGACTTACTGTGGCAGACTTGGTGCCATTTCATCTTCCTCCTTCAGATGCCACATGGCCATGTCTCATGACCAGTTTACTATGTTATATGTATCCTAGCGGCATAATGTAGATGTCTTAAGTAGGGCAACCCCTTGAACCAAGTCATTTCGGTATGTTCCTCAAGTTGTAGCACTTACTGCTGTTGAAGGATAAATCGGACATTTCAGATCTACTCTTGTTACTTCTATGTAATTCTTCTAGATAATGGCAGAAGAACGCAAATAATTTTGACTTTTTTTTTTTTTTTTCTCATATAAACCTGATTTGCTTTTCTACACATTTTGTGAGTGTCTGATCACTGGGGGCACATCATATACAGAAATCTAAATGAAATAGATATTTACCTCCGTTGTGACTGTATTATCCTTGGCGGGGTAGGGTGTGTGCCGTGTAGTGTACACTTGGCGGCTGATTCGGACGGTAACAAACAATAGAGTAAATATCCAGTTTTATGTTTTTGTAATTAAGAATTCCTTGTCCGAAATTTTGTTCAGTACAATCTCTTAAAGGGTTATGTCCGCCCCCCCCCCCCGCCCCCCCATCATTTGTGTTTAGAAGAGTGCTGTGGGCTCTAAACACGTCACCAAGCACAGCACCATATATTTGCAGTGGCATTACTTGGTATTGCTGCTCAGCCTTTTTCACTTGCATCAGACTGGCCTGTGATATTGGGTTGTTGGGTATGGATGATCAATATATATTGCGATAAAAGCTAATCGGAGTCCACTTTTACAATGGGACACTGCACCTTACCAGTATCTGTATGGATGACGAGTAGTGCTAGAACCAGGTTGTTATATAAGTTATGTTACTCTTTTTATAGTAGCAGAATAGTGAAGGCTAATAGAAATGTGATAGGGATTTTTTTTTTTCCTATAATTTTTCCTGAAATTCTCTGTATACCATTTATAGCTTTTTCTAGCTAACCGGCCTCCCCTTCAAAACATATCAAATACATATGTTACCTGCACATACTAAACCTTATTTGGTGTCTTTCTTGCATGTGAAATCTGTTTTCTTTTATAACTCTGCAATTATTGGTTTAAGGAAGGTTAAAAAAAAGTAGACCATTGTATTTCTGGGTTAAATCTGCACTATTTTAATAATGTCACTGGTTACAGAAGTTGCCCCCTGCCTGACGACCGCTACCCCTTCACAACTGTTGCCTGATCCTCTTTGTACACAGTGGGTTATACCAGATCGTGTATCTATCACCTGTTTCTTGTTTAGTTGTACATATTATCTTTTTTTTTTTTTTCCTGTCCTTTTTAATTTTGCTGTAATTTTTTATCTTTGTGCAGTCATGGGCAGTCCTTGGCACTGAATGGGTGATTGTTATCAATGTTGTTTTAAACTGTTTGTCCACTTTCCGCTAAGCATTAATGGCTTTAGTTCTCTAGCAAGTTAAGAAAAAAAAAAATGTTTTGAGAACTTTTAGCATTGTATAAAGAGAAATAATAATGAAACACGACTTGTATTTTGTAAATAACTTTTTATTAGCTCACCCCCCCCCCTCTTGTTTTTTTTTTTTGCTTTTTCCCCCTCCATATCCCCTTAGAAGTTGGTGGTGGGAGAATCTGCACCATCCGCTGGGGTATGTAGAGTGATTTTTTTTCTTTTTTTTTTTGGTTTAACGTCCTTTTCTTTTCTTGGGTAAATTACAAAAAAAATAAAGAAAAGAAGTGCTTGGAAAAAAATAAAAATAAACCCAATAAAAATGCTGTTGTATTAGAAGTAAATTTTCAGTTAAGGAACGACACATGTGGTTACATCAGGCAGACAATACAAGTTCTATCCAACTGCATGGAAAAAACTGGTCTCCTGCTGCAATTTCCCATTCATTATGATACTACTGTAAATCATTGTGGGTTTGCATTGGTATTAAATGAATGTCTAATGCTAATCTGATGTGCCAAAGTATAACATGAGCAGATTATTGAGTATTGCAGAAAGCAACACATTTACACGTATGGTGCATATCTTCTCTGAGCTGCCTCATGTAAGTTCATACTAGGACCTCATTCACACTTCAGCTCATTTCAGTCTTGAGCATGGGCAGCATATGTAGATTTAGGCCACAGCGTCATGACCATTCTTGGTCTGTAAAAAAAACACCAATTTATTGGACCCAGCACAGTATCGGAGATGGGGGAGTCCATGATTCATAGTGATGATACACGGAATCCCTTCTTCCCTGGAAAACCTCGGTGCTAGTCTTTAATCATGACTACAGCAGGGAAGGGGGGACTTGTAATATCACTGTTAAACAGGGAGTATCGTCCCCACCACTGTGCTCAGTCCATGAAATCTAGCCAGCAGACGCTCCAGTTTTTGGTGATCCTGGCCTTTATTAAACTCTTTATTTCTGCGGACTGTTATTCATGGGGGGGGAGATAATGGGATGGATTTTATATTGGTTGATTTTTGTAGATCAATGACCGCTATTAAAATCAATGGCCATATGGATGCTGCTGTCAGACATTTTCATGGCAAACTGAAAGCATAGGGGTTAGTTTAAGAAATAGGAAAAAACACTGACAAAACGTCCTTGATTTTGGTATATTGAAAATAAAGGATTGTGAGCTTTCCATGGAAAATCTATATAATAAACCATAATGACAGGGGAATGAGGTCCCAGGCTCAAATCCAAGCCAGGACATGTGCAGTTTTAGTTACTTGTGTTAATGTTGCTGACCTTTGGGTATTCTTTCTTCCCCCTCTCCAGTTGTATACTAAACATGTTGAGTTTTTTTTTTTATAAATGAGACCTTTTGAGTACTACCAGCACTCGCCTGCGGAGCAGAGCAAATGTGAGCCTTAATGTTGATATCAGTCTGTCACACGTAGGGAGGAGGGAAACGATACAACCAGCTTGGCTCTTTCTACTCCAAATAACACAGGATATTATTATACAAGTCCATTGAAACCATTAAAAGCACAACCCACATGTGTAATCTCCAATCCTGTCCGTTCACGTGTCCATGCACACAGACATAAGAAGCGGCAACAACGTCTTATAGTGCAGGTAGTAGCCAAGCAGTGTCCCATGCTCCGGAGGTATTGTACATACATATTCGTCTTTCCTTCATATATACTTATCCTGTATCTAAAAAATAATTTTTTAGGAACATGCTTATTCTGGACCATTTAACATTGTTTGGCTACTACTTCCACTATTCATGTTGTTGCTTCAATTATGTTATGGAAAATTTGTATCAATTTATCAAAAGGTTTCAACAACTGTGGATTAATATAATAGGATTATAATATTATATATTGTATATTATTATATATTAGGTATATTATATTAGGATTATATATTATTATAATAGAATAATAGGATTGGCAATTACACATGTGGGGTGTGCTTTTGTTTGTAATGTACAGTCATGGCCAAAAGTTTTGAGAATGATACAAATGTTAATTTTTAATGTTAATTTAAATTTGCAAATACTCCAGAATGTTATAAAGAGTGATCAGCTTAACAGCAATTAATTGCAAAGTCAATATTTGCCAAGAAAATGAACTTTTTCCCCCAAAACACATTTCAACTTCATTGCAAGCCTGCCCTAAAAGGAGAAGCTAACATCGTTTCAGTGATTGATCTCCAGCCCTGTCCTCATCAACACCCACACCTGTGTTACTGGAGCAATCTGTCATGATTAAGTAAGAATCACACTAATGGCTTGGCATCATTGTTTCTCTTCTGTTAACCATGGTTATCTCTAAAGAAACACGTTCAGTCATCATTGCACTGCACAAAACAGGGAAGAGTATCGCAGCTAGAAAGATAGCACTTCAGTCAACAATCTATTGCATCATCAAGGAATTAAAGGAGAGAGGTTCCATTGTTGTCAAAAGGCTCCAGGGCGCCCAACAAGGACCAGCAAGCGCCAGAGCCATCTCTTAAAAGTGTTTCAGCTTTAGGATCGGGCTACCAGCATTGCAGAGCTTGCTCAGGAATGGCAGCAGGCAGGTGTGAGTGCATCTACACGCACTGTGAGGAGGAGACTCTTGGAGCAAGGCCTGGTGTCAAGCAGGGCAGCAAAGAAGCCACTTCTCTCCAGAAAAACATCAAACCATGGAGCTCCTTCCCACAATCCCCCCCCCCCCATTCCCCTTCAAACTGATACCAAATATATATCACAACTCATCAATAACAGACAATCGGGGATTGAGACTATCATGTGCTCTGGAATGTATAGAAATTGTAGACCCACTACCAGTCTTTAGTTTTTAAATACACAGATGCATTCTTCTATTGCTAACACTCCTTTTATATCAAGTTTACCAGGCAAATGTTTATGTTAAAGATGACCTGTGACCAGAATTATACCGCCCAAACCAACAATGCCTGCTGGTAAAGGGTTACAAGTCCTCCCCATATCACCTACAGTAACTGCCAGTGAGTTGCTGTACCTTAATTACAGGTGGTTTTCTGATATGCAAATTATCTTACTTGACTCTATTATTCAATATAGGACTCTGTTTTCTCCAGGCTGCCAGGGAACCGCATCCTCTTAATGTGGCACTCTTCAAATCGCTGCCCTGTCTGTACGTAGAGATAGTCTGCCAACATTCAACTACAGACATATAAAACTCTATTTATAGGAAATATTGTCAATTTTCTTTACACAGTGTGTTGTTACTTTCATGTCATTTGACAAGGCTGGTGTCATTTAAGGTCCTTTACCTAGTTAAATTTGCAACTTCTAACCCATGTATGTATCTGATCACATGAAATTGCAGCAGCCTCCATGGAAGATGGGGAGCAGTAGAAGACGGTGGAGGCTGCTGTGTTTTTCATGTGATCAGATACATACAGAACCTTGGATGACATCACCCTGGTCCAAGCTGAGAAGAGGCATGGGGAGGAGTAGATGGGACGGGCAGGTCATGCCCCCTCTGATGCCTGGTAATATATGATGAAGTTTATTTATGGAGATGTGAGGGAAACAATTTTTAGCTAAAACAAGGGTGTAATTACGTTAGTAGGGCTCTGTGGGAACCTGTCACTGTATTGTGGTGACAAGTTCCCTTTAATGTTGTTGATTGTGGCTTACAGCCATGGAAAACCCAAAAGTCAAAATTGTTATTTAAGACCAATTGTAAAATAATTTTTAAATACAGAAATGTTAGTCAAATGAAAAGTATGTAGTGTAAATGCACTCAATACTTGGTCGGGGCTCCTTTTGCATGAATGACAGCTTCTATGTGGTGTAGCTTGGAGCCGATCGGCTGATGGCGCTCCAGAGGTTATGGAAGCCCAGGTTACTTTGCTGGCCAATCAAGCACAGTGATACTGTGGTTATTATACCAGGTATTGGTACTTTTGGCAGTGTGTACAGGTGCCATGTCCTGCTGGAAAATGAAAATTCCATCTCCAAAAACCTGGTCGGCAGAGGGAAGCATGAAGTGCTCTAACTTTTTCTGGTAAGCGGCTCTGCTGACTTTGGTCTTCATAAAACACAATGGACCTACACCAGCAGATGACATGGCTCCCCATCTGAAAACACCTTGGACCCCAACAGTCCAGTTCTCTTTCTACTTGGCCCAGGTAAGACGCTTCTGGCATTGGTCAAGAGCGGCTTGGCACATGGGATGCTACACTTGTAGCCGATATCCTGGATACGTCTGTGTATGGCTCTCCTCCAAATACAAAATTTAATACAAAATGTTTGCTTCCAATTAACTTGGGCCAGATTTATGTTGGACCTTGCACATTCTTTTAGGTGCAAACTGCTTGCATAGGTATTTAGGAAGTGTCAGCACCACATTAGTGTCACAGCTGCACTTTTCTTCATGTGACACAAATTTCTGCACTGAAATGGGCATTTCGGTGCTCAGTAGGACCACACTCCACATTTATCATGTAAAGTCTGACAAAATAGTGTTGCAACCCCTATGTTAAAGTTGGGGCAGTGCAGGGGGTGCCAGATTCATGCAGAACGTGTGCCAGAAATCATGAACCTGGCGCACCTAGGGGAGTGCGTCAATAACTGCCTTCTGGACATCTATAAATCTGTGTGTTGCCTACTGAATCGGACTAAGTGACCTTTTAAAAAGCTTAGGAGGCCTTTGCAGGTGTTTTGGGTTAATTGTTCTTATTTTTTGAGAGAATGGCCCACATTTATCAAAAGTAGTGAAAACTGCACCATGTGCAGTCTGCCTCACCGGTGTGCAGTGCGACAGGTTATTGAGTACTCATTAATATGGTGCACCCTGCCCTGCTCGGAAAGTGTGCACTAACTTTCCTCCACTTGGAATTGAATTACTTAATCCTGTACCAGGTTAGTCAGTAACTACAGGACAGGGGCAACTAGCAACTCCAAAGTGATGATCTTCTCCATTGGGTCTAGAACTTAATGGTGACTTCCCCCGGCCTGCAGAATTTTCCCCAAGATGTTTTCAGCAACTCTTAATTCTCGCTGTGCAACTAAAACTACCCCACTGTGACCACTCAAGATATAATCTAGTATAATATACTTTGAACTTTAGTCCAAAAGAGAGAAGCAGCACTCAGGCTTTGGTTCAAGGATTTATTCACATGTGGATACAAAGTAACTTTGCTTTGTATCTACATGTGAATAAATCCTTGAACCGAAGTGCTGCTGCTCTCTTTTGGATTTGTGGACCCTGGGGTCTTGGGTCAGACCCTTATAATTGGAATTTATCTTATTTCTCACAGTGCCACCCGGATATACTCTAAACATTCATATTCATATGAATTTATTATATCATACCCCAAGAATAAATTATACTTTACACACTAAATTATATACACAGTGTGCTTTGTAACATAATATAAAGTCCCCTTGATTAATGATTTATTGTATGATATACATTTCCCCCCACATCTCCCAATTTATATACAACACCTACTTCTTAATTTATTCACTGTTTATTAAGCACCAGTAATTAATACATACAGACCCCAATAATTAATATATACAGCCCCCCAGTAAATTAACAAAATAATAAAACTTAACACACCTCCCATTCCCCCAGTGCGTGGCACGATGACCTCCTCTTCTATCAGGTACTGCGGTGGGTGATTTCACCTTGCTGGGCTGACATCCCGTTTGCCGCTTGGCGTAATGGCAGAGCAGGGAGTGTATTGTTTCCTATCTCTGCCATAGACAGCACAGTTTCAACAGCCACTTAAGAAGAGGCAGGCTGCATTCAAGCCCTGCATGTCTAGTGGGCATGTGAGCACCCGAATCCCCCACACTCTAATACACCATTTATTGGAGGAGGCCATCTCGCCATAATCCAATACTGATGACAGACATCCTGGGATCATGCCTCAGATCATGCCACCTACTTCCTCACACCCATTCTGTAGTTAATTATTTAAAGGGATATTCCCATGAAGACAAGATTCTTAAAGGAAATCTACCACTTGATTTCATGCATTATACATAACATACCTTGATAATGCTGTAGCTACACTGAGCAGAAACATATCTTGTTTAATCCCTGAACTGAGTGGTTTTGCTGAAATAATATAACATTTAAACAATTGGAACATTCAGGACCTTGGGAAAGCTGGATTGCTTCTGCCTGCCATTGATAAACACATTTACACAGAGTTTTATGCAACGATTGATTACTTATGCCTGTCAGGCACAACACAGTGCATCATTTTCAAGAGCTGTGCATACTTAATGTGAGAGGAAAAGCACCGAGCCAGGCACAGAAGAGACAGAGCTTCATTATCATAATTTTATAATTGTTTTTTTTTAGCAAAACCACTCAGCACAGGGATTAAACAAGATATGATCCTGCATCAGTGTAGCTACAGCATTCTCAAGGTATGTTTGCTTCATAATGCATGAAGTCAAATGGTAAGTTTCCTTTAAATATACTTAGGATTATAAAATAACACATTCTCTAATTCACTGTTATTAACAAACAAACAGCATTTCACAGATATAATTCCCACTTGTCTCTATCAGCCCTGGTGCTTACAACTTTGGTTGCCCCTGAATTCGACCGTAAATCTTCCGACTATGGTTGGATTCTTCTTATAAATAGCTTCTCTTGTTTGCACGCTGCATTGCAAGACCAACTTAGGCACAGGCACTTCCGGCTGGCGAGCAGCAGTGTGCAAAGACTTACTCTACCAACTACAGGCAAAGAAGGTCTTTATCCATTGACTCTGTGTGTGTGTTATAGGTGAGGTAGCAAAGCTGAGAATATCTCATCATCTCTAATCTGTCACATCTTTCATTTTCTATGTGTCTGATACTAGTAGAATGTTCAGAAGCTAAATAATAGTGTATATAAACCTGCACCCTGATAATCTAAACACATTGTCGGCACACAGCATCTCACAGCACTAGATGGATCATGAAGTGTCTGCTTAGAGAGACCCCGCCCACATATAACACTGACCATCAGTGATAGGAGCTAAAACAGCAATAAAACTGAGTAAAATTGTAACCACTACCACCACTCAAGTTGACACAGACTGATTCCTCTGTACACTCCACCCTTTGCTGCATCTCTACATCACAGGGAATGGACCTGTCAGTTCAGACATGACCTCACAGAAAGAGGCAAAATTAGGACCAGGAAATGTCACATGTTCAGCCTGACAACCCAGAATCTGCTCAGAACTGGCAGAGGAGATGCATTACTATTAAGGGCAAGTGTCTTTCATATGATGCACAGACCCAAACGTTGTTTATTTCTTTGAAAAAAAAAAAAACCCTTATGTACCCTAAATTTGCCCCCAGAAGTGCCTCATTATCCCACTGTTCCCAATTCATCAGATAGTCAACAGCAAACAAATGTTATGGCTCTAGGAATGTGATCTAGGACTTAAACCCCTTCCTGTCCCACTATTATATTACATGGTGGATGTACAATATCACATTTGGTTTTGGTTCAGAAGCAGATTTCGGCTGTAATGGGTATTTAACCCTTCCAACACAGCAGGCAATAGTCTGTATTTCTCTGCTCCATCAGCACTGTGGTAAAGGGGTCCTGGAGGACTGTCAAGTTGATGGGAGAAACCCAGGATATACAATTGCACTATACATACAAAATAAAGAATCCCCTTCTACCAAGAAGAGAATAAAACCCTCCAAGAGCCACGTTGTATTAATAACTTTATTTCCAAATCCACTTATACAGCAACAGACCGTGTGAACCAGCTGGTCAGACACGACACAGAATATGGACAGCCACAGACACAACGCAGAGAAAAGGGGTGTATATTGGAGGGGGATCTGTATCAATGACTTTAACAGAGGGGAGAAAGGAAGGCAATACTGAAATTAAGAAGAATGGGGACGCTGGAGCTGCAGAGGAAGGACAGCATTGAAGTAAAAAAAAATCTCAAAAACTGAATAGCAGCCACTGCCAATACTTCAGTCCCATTATAAGTCACACACTGAGTTCAGAGAGAACAAGCAGATCTCAGGTAGAAGTGGGAATGCACTGAACATATGGATACATGAAAGCCCAGGAAGTGACTCCGGGTAGGTTACCCTGTTCACATCCAGAAACATGCGTACCGGTGCTGGGGGAGATATATCTCCTGTGGCATCTTGAGATCATACTAGGTTTGGCAGTGCAGACTACAAAAAGCTTTTCATACAGGATTTGGCTTGTCGCTATAGTGTGAGCTCACTAGAGCGGAGACTTTTGGAAGGTGAATGTTTTCTATAGACTAAACAAAGGGGCAGCATTTGTCTGTAAACATGCAACACTAGTTCCCCTTAGAAGAAAACGCAACATTAAATGAGAAATTCTACTGTTTAATTTTAGGAAACTTTTGCTCTCCTTGTCTACAAGTTGTTTCTGGTACTGCCAGATGTACTTGCAAGGGTATGAAATGCAATACCAGAAACGACCCACCATAAGGGTGGCGCTGTGGAAAAGCAGATCCTTCTTCCTAAAAACCCGACACCCCCAATTATGAATGTTCTGAGGAAACATCTATTAGAGTGATGGATAAAAAAGTGACATTCCTCTAAGCCGGGTGTCGGTCTCCTGCCTATATATAAGACCCTGCTATGTCCCGTGTAAGTGGGCAGTTCTATATGGCACTCACCTTTATCACCCCATTGTGTCTTAGAACAAAATATACATAACATCAATGAATACACCTGTGTTTTTCTCCCCTCTGCTACTAGTGAGTAGGTAGAGATGTTCTTCCAAGAATGGGACGTGTAATAAATAAGTATACAAGAGACAGTTTAATTATTCAATCGAAAGTGGTCAATTTTATGCAACTTTCCCTTTTTTTTTTGTTTCTTTTAAATCTTGGATACGTCTCTCAAACCTCCAGCTCCGGTTCAGAGATGAGCTCATCACAAGCCTTGCTTAGCGAGGGAGGCAGAGACTTGGTCAGCCAGTGTGGAGAGTTGTGGGGAGTCAGACATGTTAATGCTGCCGGAAGAGGAAACGTTGCTGAGACGCCGAGGGGATGTATCTCCAGAAGGGTTGGGAGACTTGTAGACAATCTCTGCTCCATGGTCCGTCTTGGCCTTGGCGTTCTCCCTGAAACTCAGTTTGTGAGTCTCAATCTGTATGGCAAATGAACACAAGATGATGAGTGCTATGGACCCTAAAATCACTAATAGCTTATAAAGCGGAGCATTTTCCAGAAAAAGTGTGTGTGGGGGGGTCTGCTGGGAGGCCCAATATTCATTTAGTGTACAGACATAGTGTACAAACATAAAAGGAGCAGAAATATGAAAGGGGTTTTCCCACAAAGACAAGTTAGTGCTGAGATCCCTCATCGCTCCATAAGATTAATGGAGCAGAACGGTCATGCGCGGCTGTCTGCTTCATTAGTCTGAGGAGCGGTGAGGGGTTGTCCACTTTCAACAAATAATTGATATTGTTTGTGTAATAAAAAATTATACAGTTTTCCAATATACTTGGTCCCTGGTCATCCCATTTAATAACATATGCCAATTTCTCCTGATGGGACAGGTTTCCCTTACAGATATGCTGTAGCTGTAATTATAAATCATATTGTGACGTGTGGGACCATGTGACGAGCAGCCTGCACCCCATTGCACCTGCTATGGATGCCTTGCAGCCGTCCACATTTGCATGGACATGCAGTAATAATTTGCAGCCCTGGTTGCATTGTGCTGCAGGTTTTAGTCACGGTGGAGGTTGCAGTGGGTAACCTGCTATGATCGCTACCATTGTGCCTTTACCCTGATACAGAGCTACACAACTAATGAAGGTTTTAATTACTCAGCAATAACACAGGGTGGTTCAATAATTGCTGTCACTCCTTGTTAGATGGACATGTTGCCTCCATGCTCCGGCTCTCCAGTATTTCACTGCAGATAACCTCATACATGAAGTATGTAATACACACATTATACGGTTAACCACACTCTGCTATACAGTACTTACCACTCTTCAGCTCTTCGCACAGTAAGTCGGGCACCTCTAGTTCTTCTGGCAGGGGAGGTGGTGGAAGGCCCAGGTAGAGCCCATTTGTAGGGGAATTGCTTCCCCTTGACTTTTCATCATTCCCTTTCTCTCTCTGAAGGTGATAAGATGATTTGGGGGAAGGATGAGGTGAGGGATGGTGACAGATATATGAGGATAAGGACTAGTATGCCATGGAAAGTGCAGGGAAAGCAGATGGTTAATATGGAAACCAGCAGCCACAGGGACATTGTAGATATGAAGGAATGTTGTCTGCATCAGTGATCGCCTTCTCCCCCCTTCCCCGTCTGTAATCCACATCCTGTTTATAATCCCACAGAGTCCAAATTTCCAGGGATGCGAGTAACCGGTACAGTAAATATACACACATGCGATAGAAAGGGCTGTGTGTAGAGAAAACACATGGTTACTCCATAGTTCCCTATAGCCTGAGTACTATACCGATCAGATCTGGTATCACCCCTATTCTGCATATACAGTTCTGAACACGGAGCTTTTTAGGAAAGCACCAAGAGGTTGGTAACCTAAAGTGACTCAAACTTTAACCTCATGTTGTTATTAAGTCCAACATTCTGTGCTAATTGCTCTTATAATATGTCTTTATAGGGTCAGATATCCATTATACATCCCCACTTATAGCAACTTGCAGTCACCACCAGAGGGAGCTTGTGCACTCCTATACTATTGGGATAGTAGACTACGAAGTCCCCTCCTAAAGTTGGCCGCCTTCTATAAGGCAGTTAAAATAAAGAATCGGATACACCCAAAAGATCATAAAGGCAAATCGACCTGTAAATTGACCCGTTTTGGGATGGGATGGCAAATTTTAGTAGATTGTGTCCATTGCGGTGCTGCAGGACGATTTCATGTAAAAAGCGATGTTTGTCCCCACGGTTTGCAGGATGAAATGATGTTTATTAGAGAGAGAAAGGCAACAAGTCAGTAAGAGGTGGCTGACGGATTGGAGATCCGGGAAAGGTGCAGTTGAGGTGGCAGAAGGAGGCAGCAGAAAGACACCAGTCTTGCAGAGCGTGGATAGCAAGACATGTTTCCAACAGCGTAAAAAGTGAACAAGTGCAGAGGCGGCTCTGAAAGTGAAGCTCTACCCCGCGAATCAATAGAACAGGTGGAGGAGACCCAATGAATGGATCTACAGGGAAAGTAGTGCGATAGAGGAGTGTGGAGCAGGGCCCCTGGCCCATACTTACAATGGCAGAACCTGCTCCACAAATCTAGAAAACGCTTGTAGAAAGAATCAGCACCCGAGGATAGGTTAGTCACACAGTGAAGAAACCTGGGCAGAAGAAAGAAGTGTCCATAACCGTCCCTCCAGGAATATAACCTCGATCCACTGTACATTGTGAACCTATTCCTACAGCACTGGCACATGAGGATAGTTGTGGGGTTTGGATGCTATGGCATCAGTACACATGTAGCCATTAGATTCACAATAAGGCTATAGAAATGTATAGTCATGTATAGTGTAGTAAATACAACACTATGGAAAGGAAAGAGTTAACAGCGCACTCTACAAAAGTCTAGGAATCCAGTGCACAAGGCAACAGGGAAGAAACAGTGGGAATGAAGGAGGTGATATTGGACCTTCGTTCACAACCCAGATTTTTGTATGCAGCTTTTTTATGCAGGTCACACGGCTTACCTTCTTGGTCCCTCCTCCGGGTGTGTGAGTGACATTGTCCAGCGAGCCAACCTTTGAGGAAACCCTTTCTTTAAAGTCCAGTTTCTCAGATTTCACTTCTACATTTCCTCCACCTGTGTCACAAGAAGGATAAAGTTCATAGGCCAGGAAAATGCTACAGTATGATGCGTGACATCTTTTAATACACACTGGGGAACATTTACTATGGACCAGTTTTCTTTTATGTGCAAACTGCTTGAACAGGTATTAGAAAAGTGTCTGCACCACATTTGTATCACAGCTGAAATATTCTTCATGCAACACAAATTTCTGCACCAAAGGGGGCGTTTCGGTGCACAGTCAGACCATGCAACACATTTATCAAAGTCCGACAGAATTGTGTTGTGCGCCAAATGTTAACAGTGCACAAAAAAAAGTTGCAGGGCAGGGGGCGCCAGATTCATGAAGAACATATGCCACAATACATGAATCTGGCGCCCTCTGCACACTACATTTTTAGTTTGCACTGTTTTGAGTAAATGTGCCCCACTTTCAGCTGGGCCTGTGCACAGTAACCGAGGAAACATACACAGCTACAGTGTAACGCATGAGGATCAGAATGATTTGACATGAGCTGTGTTTGTGCTAGAATGTACACAGAATAAAATGACAACTGTAAAGTCAGAGGTAAGAGTTCTCCTTATGGAGACTTTGCCATTGATGCTCCCACTAGGGAATTCTGCGAAAAATATGCTAATATGTTTTCCAAAGTGGGAAAAGGAAAACAATGCCTCTTTTTACTACCTTGAAAGGAAGCCCACTTAGCATCAAGCATGACTTACAAGAAGCCTAATGACAGCAAACCTTTTTGAGGGTGAGTGCCCAAACTACAGCCAAACACCCACAAAACTGCAACAGCTTTCAATCTTATTAGTGTCTTGAGGACATCAAGAAGGAGGGGAAATTCAAATTATTATTGTGGCTTCCCTCCGGCGCCCCTTGCACAGGAAGAACTGCAGTGATATCCAGCCCTGTCCACACCTTCCTCCTTCCACAATCCCGGGGAGCCCAAGAAGTGTTGCTTTAAAATAGTGCTGCACATCAGGATTGAGTTACTCAACCTGCCTGGCAAAGTCCCTGCTGGGGTGATGGCCTGGGTGCCCACAGATAGACTTACCTGGCCTGTGGTGGATGTTTGACATGGATCCACACTTGGACGTCACATGTTTGAGATCAACTGGCTTGTGTGTTATCTGCACCTATAAAGTGAAGAACACGTAAGAGACAGATAAACTCCCAGACTACTAGATGAAATCTGCGGCGCATGGAATTAGTACATTAAAGTGCATTGTCTGGAAGACATCATTCTGAGAGAGAAGCAAGAGGAAAGTTCGAACAGAAAGATGTATTCCATGGCCATAGCTCTGCTCCCACGCCCAAAAAACAATTTGTGCATGCACCTCAAGCGGGACAGATCAGAGTAGGGTAGTGTAATAAATGTTTAATTACACAAACTTATTAGCCCCTGACTATTTGTTTTGGGTTGATTTGGGTTGGGTCCGACATATTGTATTTTAATATATGTGTAGATGACATAAACTTCAAAAGATTGTCACCATAGATCATAACCATGATTTATTATGAATTCCATTTTTTAAGTTACAAAGGGAAGCTGGACACATCTGTGTAGTACAATTTATTATTCATTTATAAATGTTAAAAATTCTGTCAGCAAAAGAATTCAATTACGATTCAACAATTACTTAATGATTGATCATTATTTCTAATCTAATCATTTCATTTTATTTGAAGTAGCCACAATAAAAAATCATCTGTTCCTTAGAAGGTCTTAAAATTAGGTAAATGCAACCTCAGATGAAGAACTGTAGACAAATTACACTGAGTAAAAATGCTGAATCAGTGTGTTTAAAATGAAGTACACTCACAGCTTTCATAAAAATATATAGGGATCATCAGCTAGTGTGACCACCTCCTTAAAAGCAGAGGGTTTGGCAGTTAAGTGACCTAAAGAATTCTGATATGGAAGAAAAAAGGCCCTATGCATGTAGTGAAGCAATTATTACTGACCATGAATCTGGAAAGGTTCTTGATCATTTCCAACTATTTGAAGTTCATCACTCTTCAGTGAGATAATCTTTTGAGGAGTGAAAATCCCAGCAAATTCTACAATGTATTGTGGGAGTTCTTAGTTTTTCAGTACTGTTGGTCTAGTTTTTATATAACAACATGGTGTAAAATGTTGCGTGTTGTTCATCTGAGCTTGTTGTATAAGCCGCATTTTATAACCTTTTCAGAACCAGATATTTTTTTTTGTGTAATGTGCTAATACTCAAACCACAAGATTCAAACAGGATAATCTTTCCTTATACTGTATGCATTATTTATGATGTAATTTATAGTTGGTAAAATGTATCTACGTTCTGACCAAATATGATAAAGCGTAACTTAGATAATTTTTTTTTTTCACAGGGCAGTAACTTTTGTCAGGTAGAACTTTGCCTATTATTTTGATTACCTACAGTATGTGCAGCAGTTTCTTTGCTATCCTCCTCAGTTTAGCCTGACTTTGCAGAAGCAGTTTCTCCTGGCTATGCTGATTATCCTTGTGAAACCATAGCTTTTTCACATAGCGGAGGGGCTACTGCTCCCTGCTGATTCTGAAAGGAGGGGGAGGTCATGTGATGCTGTTCTGTGTAGCTGGCAGGAGAGCCTTGTGTCTGTGCAGATCTGAGGGTCTAGCAAGGAATAGTGACGTACAAGGGCTCCCGATCATCCCCTCCATTCCAGTCTGTGATTCTGCAAATCTTTGTCTCTCTCTTAACCTCCTGCTATATCATAGACTCCTCTGCAGCAACTAGCCTCTACAATCCTAAACTTTCTACGTATCAGGGAACTGTTAACCCTAAGTGCTCACTTAGATTCCATGTAATTGTTTCACTGCTGATTTCGACTTCTTATTCCATGCTCAATGCGCCTCCATGTGATGACAGCTGCCAACCTAGCCACTATATAGATCCTGTACATACTATCCTGAGCTCTATGGATTTATTTGTAGGAATCTCACTGAATTAATTGCTAGATTACAAAATGAGGGAACACAAGACATCATGGGAACTGTGGGCAGCTTATATTTGACATGGCTTGAGGGCAAATAAGAGGTTAGTCTCCGCCCAGTTTACTGCTGTTGAGGAACATTTCTGACAAGTAGTTTCAGAACAGAAAATGCCATAACTCTGGAAAGAAAAGGGTGAGCAGGTTCTGATTGGAGAATCACATATGACAATTTGGAATTAATCATTATGAAATCAGAGTTACACTTTAAATTTCAGTAACAATAGAATCAATACTGGATTAATATAGTAGAGCATTACCACCTTGTAAATTGTTAGTAAGGCCCTGTTCACACTACTATTATTACTTTATGCTCATGCTTTCTCAGAAGAATAGTGTGAACATAGCCTATGCGGTGTGGTGCAGGCAACTGGAATGAGTAAATCAAAGGCCAACATGCAGGCAGTGCAAAGCGTGATGTGCATTGATCAAACGTGCTTGAATCTGGGTGTGTTGGTTATTGAGTGTAAGTGTCTCCAAAGACAGAGGATTTCACTCACTGCTCCTCCCCCAGGGATATGCTTCAAGTTGTCCTTGGATCCACACTTAGACTGGACATTGGTCAGATCCACTTTCTTGTGGGTGATCTGCACCTATGAGAGGAATGGTGTGGGTGGGAAAAGAAAAAATGGGGCAGCAGATGCAACGAAGCAGGTGAATGGATGGTTGTGATGAATTGTTGGGGTATATGAAAATGTGATGTGAAGATGTGACCAGGAGAGGTGGAGAGACAAGGACTTGGTAAGAGTTACTGCCACATTGCCCCTTTTCATATTTCTCTTCTGTTCCCTCTTCTTATATATCACCACCCTAAACCCTCCCATCCCTCCACCCATCTACTATAGCTTTTTTCTGAAATTCTACTAATCACCATAATAATGCCCAAATACCTTGCCACCTCCTGGCTGGTGCCGAATGTTGTCAATTGAGCCAATCTTAGATCTGACATTTTTCAAGTCCGGGATTGCTACTGGACTGGGAAGCGGTTGAAGGCGACTTTTGACAGAGGCAGGGGATTTGGGAGGAGTACGCACAACGGCGACCTTTTTAGGCTCCCGGTGAGGCGGCAAATTTGATGAGGGTGTGCGAGAGCGGTTTGTTGGTGTACTAGGTGATCCTGGACTGCTGTATCCACTTCTTTCACCGGATTTTGGAGATTCAGCTGCAATTAAATGTAAAATTGTATTATATTAGATACGATTACAGTAGTTAATTATTAAATTATCCTGTCATTTCCTTTAAGGTAGTGAAAGCAAATATATTATCAGATATTGTACATTATATTGTACATAGTGGTTGTAGTGCTTAGGAGATGTTCATACAGCTTTGCATAGCCCAATATGGATATTTTCATTGTATATGATCATTAGCCATGGCCACACATAACAGGAATATATGGTTTCTGGATACATCATCCTCCTACCTCTATCACCTTTGTGCATGGAGGCTGGTGGCTTCCTCTGCTCTCTTCTCACAGCTGTAATAGAAATGTTTCTGTAAATTTCAGAATAATATATGATTTGTTCCATATATGTCTTAGTTATTAAGCCAGATAACAAAATAATTCACCTTTTCCCTAGGATGCATCTTTTTTAGATTCTAAAAAAATGTACATTTTTAAATTCTGGTGTCAAGAGAGGCACTTGGTGTAACACTGGCTACTATCCTGGGCTGATGTATAGAATACAGGACAAACAGTTTCAGCGTCCACCCTAACTTCTCAATGATAAAACTACTATGTTGGGCTATTGATGCATCCTATCATATGTATATTCCATTCATATGCGATTTTATGCATAAAATTGGTTTGATTTAACACATTGGGGCAGATTTACTTACCCGGTCCATTCGCAATCCATCGGCGGGTTCTCCGACGCTGATTCGGGTCTTCCAGCGATTCACTAAGGTAGTGCGCCCAATGTCCACCAGGTGTCGCTGCTGTGCTGAAGTCCGTTGGAGTTCACTGAAGTTCATCAAGCTATGCTGGGTGCAGGTAAGTGCGTGTCAAGCGGCACATTTTTTTTTTTTAATACGGCGGTTTATCCGAATCAGTTTTCCGACAGCCACGCCCCCGATTTCCGTTGTGTGCATGCCGGCGCCGATGCGCCACAATCCGATTGCGTGCGTCAAAAACCCGGGGCAATACAGGGAAAATCGGCGCAAAACGGAAAAATCCGGGTAACTCGACGGAAAAACGTGATTCGGGCCCTTAGTAAATGACCCCCATTGAATGAAATGAGTAGGTATAGAACAGTTACATGAATGATACTCTTCTTTTACAATGGAATTGGATCAATGAAAGAGACCCGATCTATAAAAGGTAATTGTGATGAGTGATGAATTAAATATTTGATTCATTGTACAATTACCGGTAATTAATTACTTACACAAGTCTTTTAATACAGCCATTGTTTCAAAGGTTAGAATATGTTCCCATGTATTTCTGTGGGTTCATGAACACGTTTCCAGGGCCCCATGAGTGAGAAGACTGCCCAAGATACAAAATTCAGAGTAGGTCCTATTCCTGCCCATGTATGCAGCTGGGGCAGTCCTTTCTACTGTAATGACTGGGTGAGTAGATCTGACACACTGATGGCATGTGGGCCGCATACATAGGACCCTCTATATGCACATGATTGTGTACTTGATCGCTAAGCACGGCATACTGATTTTCACAAATATCTGCTGCTTGTTGCCTTACCATTAGGGGGAGTCTTAGGGGCTGTGGGAGTCTTGGAGGGGATTCTGGTTGTGTTGGCAGGGCTCCTGGTAATTGGCAGCTTCGCCCCTGTGCCATCATGAACTCCATCCTGTTTAGGAATAACATGTGTTATATTGGCAACAGTCTGTAATTGGACACTTCCCTCCTCCGGTTATCAATATTTGATCATTTAGTACATCTAGAGAATTGAATTATTTTCTTCTTTTAATAACTTCTTTTGTGCCCACTCATCTTCTGAGTTTCCAAATTACAATGATCCAAATGCTTGGCAGACTGATCCTACATGGTTCTTCGATTCCAATAAAAAATGTACAGTGTTTTCTGCACCAGAAAGTCAGTCTATCATCGGTGGAATTTAGTGGTGTCCTGGTGTCAGTATTGCTCCCTCTTCCTTCTCTCATAGAGAGCTGTTATCCACCATGCAGGGCCTATGTAATCCGGAATGTATTTATAGTGGCTTTGATTCACAGGGTAATACAAATAGTCTCAGAATATAAGCAGACATTGACCGATAGGTTCTATAATACCTAAATCACTCATCCTGGTTCTCCCCTTACCTTGACCCGCGGTGAAGCCCCCAGTGGGCGGTACAATGCAGGGGAAGTCCGCTGTGCAAGACTCCGTGCAGGAGGTACTGTTGGAGTGGAAGTTTTTTTCTGGGTGACTGTGCTAGTGATAGGGGATCTTTTGGGGATTGTGGAAGTTCTGCTTGTTTTGAGTTTGGCAATGGGAGGAGTAGAGGATGTCTTTGAAAATGTAAAATAAACATTAAATGAACAGGAAAAATAAATGGTGAAAATGAAATTAAAACATTAATTAAGGATGAAACTGCTAGATCAAGAATTAAAAGTGCAATCCAATGGATGGTCTCCAGTCTGCTTTCCCTTTATACCGATATCCATATAGTAATATTCTTCTCTCTTACTGTAGCATGCTCCTGCATTTGCAAGGGCTCTGGTTCTCTCTCCTGCTCTCCCTTCTCTCCCTGCTCCCTCTGCAATCTACCTCCTTATCGGCATCCTCATGATTATTACTTTATATGAAATCTAATCAGTTTACATATTTAAAAAGATCCCTAAAGTCATATAGAAATGGACTGAAAAGAGTCACTTTTTGCCCAGACGAGTCCCTTTAAGAGACTGCAGGTGCCCATATTTTAGGGTGTTCAGTAACCAGTTACTTCCTGACAAAGCTCAAGAGGGTAAAATGCGTTAAGGTGGATATCAGTGTCTCTCTGTGACCTGTATCCTACACCCGTTTAACCATGGCCATTGGCAGGTGTTGTTGTTCATGCCATTTTGATGGTACCCTTAGTGGTTTGGAATATATTGGGATATTGTTACTACCTACCTTTGGGATTGTGGTTTACTTTTTTGGTTTAATTTTTGCCCTATGAAATTGGTTATGGGCCATTCATTATATAAATACTTTATTGAAAAATTAGATTTAGATTAGATTAGATTTATAATTTAGTATTATGTGAAATATTAAAAGTATTTTTTTTGCAATAAAGCATGTTTCAACAATTTAGGAGATGGTGTAATTTGGTTTTGTCAAATTACAGAATATTCCAGGTTATATAAAAGAAAAAGGTGAAAAAATGTACCATGTTAATGAGGGCACCAACAATTGTTCCATCTTATGTAATCAGTGAATTGCACTTTTAATAGAAGTTCTAGCACAAATAAAATACAACAATGAAGGGAAAAGAAACATGACCAATGCAAAAGGAAATATAACAAAAAAGGGATGGAAAGTGTATTCCTGCCTCCGTGTTAATAGGGATAGAATTAGTAGTCAGCAGCCTGTAGTAGTCAGCATGTAAGTACTGTGCCTGGAGGTATTGCTTTAGCTTCAAGAGCGCCGTCCTACAAAAACTAGTGCCAGGGCCTTCACACTCACCTCTCCTGCTTTTTCTTGGGAATCCCTTTCATGTTTCTCTTGATCATGAGCTGCAATGAAACAAAAAATGGATATTTCTTTTAAATTTGGGATTTGATGCAATAGTAGTCCTCATTCATGGATGTGCACCCATCTACAAGTCAGCATTAGTAAAGAAAGAACCTGCCATTGAAGAAATTGTCAGATCATATACAGTAATAACCGCAATCATTATGCCCTAGAGGTCCTGACTGCATGTTAACGTCTGTTATGATACATTTTTGATGCAATGTTGAAGTTGGCCAAACCCATTAAACGGCACAGAGTAGCCGGCTGTGTTGTTATATGTTCAAGTTTATTGTTATTATACAAAAGAATTAAAAAATTAATAAATAATTACTTTTTTAAAAATTAAATGACACAGGGAGTGCTCATAATGTGTAAGAGAAAGATCAGGCTGCCAAATTTCAACATTACTGTTCCTTCTCTCCTCAGGACAATAGCTAATACCATTCCAAATCAGAAGACATGCATGTATAAGTAGAGGGCAGAATAGAGAACAAAGGTTTAGCTGACTATATCTATGTATGTGATCATACTTACCAACATTTTCCAGTCTTATCCAAAACCACTTAATCACAATCATGTGTAGATACCTGCTAAACTATGGACAAGCAAGGTAAGATAAGGCACTAGGCCTTGGACATACTGAGGTTTACACCAGAAGCAACAAAAAAAAGTAAATAGACGCATTTCTATACTGTAAGAATATTATTAGGGTGAATATGGATAGTTGGTCCATAAATCATGCATGGGACGTGGATGTGTTAGATAAGTTTTGCAAGGGTGTGTGTGTAGGGGGCATTGCCAAAACAAAACAAATAAGGTGTTTACAGACAGTGTCCGACACCCGATTTACAGAAGACTCCTGGACAGACCTCTGGATCCTAATAATTTACAGAACTTTAGCTGCAGGCTACTGTAAGGCCAAATGCACATGAACCAGACCAGAATGTGGACGGGTGCAGAAGAGAGGAGAAGTGAGCCCCATCACTCACCCATCCCCTCTTCATAGAAAGCAGAGCGGGCGCCGGGCAAAACAGCTAAAAATAGGACATGTTCAATATTTTGCTCACTGCACAATGACCAGGTGCCAAAGACCTCTATGGGGGTTGTGATCTGCCCCCAAAGTCATTGTCATTTGTCAAAGGAATGTGTTAAGGTCCTTTCTAAAGGTAGGCGGGATCGTACTTATGCACACAGAAATATTGCTGTCAAATAAGAAAATAATTTGCCATATTGAAGAAAGCTGCTTCCATTTTTGGATTGTTATCTACTCTCAGTGTGACAAACATGGGTGGCTCCTGCCATATGGTGTTTATACAGTATGACTGTGGTTGAGATAAGAAAAAAAGCCCATGTTCACTTTTGAGCCCCATGTTACAGGTTATGTTTGTATGATAATCTACAGGAAAGCTAAGACATTATGCAAGCGCATCACATTATTTTATTGATTCCAAATTACTGCAAGTTTTATAGGCACGCAATGCATTTAGAAATCTGACCCTTGATGGGTAAATTCAATGCTCTCTTCTGCAATGCAATCTTTAAGATGTCACACTCAAAGACTACACTCCTTGGTATAACTCATATTTCTGGAGGATCGGAGATATAGAGTGTGCAGATGGAAGGTTATATTTTGTGTTCACTGTCCTTGTGTCTCTCATCAAAGATAATTGGTGAAACAAGTCTGGAAGAAGACTCCCATAGACAATACATTAAAGAACGTTTCTTTCAATCTTTACAGGCAAGTGTA
This sequence comes from Engystomops pustulosus, assembly GCF_040894005.1. Classification (NCBI taxonomy): domain Eukaryota; kingdom Metazoa; phylum Chordata; class Amphibia; order Anura; family Leptodactylidae; genus Engystomops; species Engystomops pustulosus. Next base: position 132,758,242 of record NC_092416.1, on the reverse strand, counting down.
AAATAATAAAAACATTCAGGCTGTTGACTCTGTGTCATAGGGGAAAATCCTTTTGTATATCCCAAGGGGGCAATGAATGCCACGTAACGAGTACATTAAAGAGAGGACATCAAATGCAAAAATTGTCATATGCTTAGATAACAAAACCGGTGGTCATTTAACTGATGGGCAAACAGAGAAGTAGAGGATTCACAAAGGGGTATTCCCACACGTGCATTCACATTCAATTTAATTACTATGCCGAATACATACATTACTTATAAAACAATATGTACCTGTGTGAAGATTATTTTCAATTAATGTAGCCATATAGTCCCTTAGAAACGAGTTGTCCTTGGATATGACCATCGCTGCTGCATTGATTGCGCGGAGAAGCCAATTGTTTTCTCATGTGAAATGTCTGTAAGTTACTGCATGTCCCACAACCATTCTTTGGCTGAATAAAGGTGGTTGATCTCCTCAATAGCGCATCGTGGACACCCCTGGCAGAGTGTGGGGTGGTAGTATCCAAGGACAACTCTCTTGTGTCTAAGGGGCAACATGTATGGAAAATTATCTTCACACAGGTACGCTTTTTAAATAGATTGAAATTGAAAAAATGTATGTATATGGCAGAATTAATTCAAAGGGAACCTGTCACCAGGGACCTCATTTTCACTAAAGACAGGTTACAGAAGCCCATTACATCTGCTTTGCAAATATGCCTTTCTGCTTTCTCTTAGCATTTGCATTACAATATAATTGTGTGTTATAACTCACCTTGCACCATGACAGAATCCTCTGTGTAGTCCCAGGGGTTGGAATTAGGTTTGGATGCATTTCAAAATACAACATATGACTTGTCTGCAGAATGCTCTGCTCTCAGCCCCCATCTTTGTGCTCCTGTACAGCTCCTCCCTCCTGCTCCTTCACAGAGCTCACAGCCTGGTGAGCTGATATCAGCGGGGGAGGGAGGAGCTGTACAGGAGCACAACAAGTCACATGTTGTATTTTAAAATGCATCCTAAAGAAATCCCAACCTCTGGGATCACACAGAGGATTTTGTCAGGGTTCAGGGCAAGTTATAACACATAATTATAACTGTAAAATGTATTAGTAAAAATAAGGTCCCTGGTGACGTGTTCCCTTTAAATGTGAATCTCCAGATGAGAAGGTCCCTTTAACAAACACAATTACCACCAGCCTCCATTATGTTGCTAAGTATAACTAATGGCCTTTGTGCATATCAGGTAGGGAGACAGATGGAAAATATCAGTTAAATCCCAGAATGTTTTCTAGATGCTCTCAGCATTAATATTACTAAGCTATTTGTGTATCTGTCATCCTATTCCTTGTGTTTATACCTAATGGCATGTTTATTCTCCAGACAGTGGGGATGTACGTTGCTCAAAATATAGTTTAATGGCTGTAGTCCTAAATAGAAAAAGTTTTTAAGTGGTGACATCATTGCTAATGTCGGCATTAATTCCTCATTATACTACAGTTGCCACTACACGATTAATAAACACTAACACTCTCTGGGTTTCAGGATGTGTCTAAAGGGACAACTTTCTGCAACAGTAGGTCAAGGATCCATAACTTTCATTGATGTTGTTGTTCTGCTCCCATGACAGAAATACTAGCTGATAAGTAAACAAAGACTGAATATCTGTAACAAAGATTATGAATAATAACTTAATAAAATGGATATATAAGCCTATCATAGTATCATAGTACATAGTACAGATGAATCTCTGGATGTTGATAATTTACTGTACTTTAGCCTTAGGCTACAATAAACAGCTGTAACAGTCATCAAAGGTGTCTGCAATTAAGCTTTATTGTTAATCCTGGTTCTGATGACAACCCAACATTTTTAAAATCCAATTGTCAAAAAAAATGTGGCTGGGGCTACAATTATAAAATATACAATTCTGACTTCCATAAGAACAAACCTACAGAAGCTATCTTGTACATAACTCGGGGGCTGCCTGTAGTATCATAGTATATAAGGCTGGAAAAAGACGCAAGTCCATCAAGTCCAACCTTTAAGAATTAAGCAAATGTTTTTTCCCCATAACTCGTGATATTTTTGCTTTCCAGAAAGGCATCCAGGCCTCTCTTGAACATGTACATGTACAAAATTAATACACAATAAAGGGCAGTTTGAGAGTATGCAGATTGATAAATTCACTCCGTGATGACATACAAGGTCCAATAGAGGTCCTTTACGACTAAAGCAATAACGGTTAGATATGAAACCATTTACTCATCTAATGTTGAGGGCACCAAAATGACATAAATATTATATACCAACTCTGCATCATTTATTTTTTCTTATTGAATGTCCATCTTTGTCCTGTAAAATAATTGTCATACTAATAAATTTTCAAGGTGCCTCTCGCTCTTAGATGAGTATACATGAAAAGACATGCAGTGAGGTGGGTGGAGATCATGCAAAGTGTGTCATGCACTGGGAGACAACTGCAAACCAAACAATGAAAACCATACGAGAAGGATGGGACGGGTGGTGGGCAGATGCTTTTAATTCTGGTGGCTTCTTCAAAGCAAGTTAGGAAAGCAAAAGGCAGCCGTGGGAGATCGGAGACTTTAGTAGGCCGGCCACTAGAAGATAACAATTGAGAACACACCTTTAAGTACAGGAACCCTGCTGACAGGTATTCCAGATCCATGTGCTGGCACACGTTTTCTTGGGATCTCCACAATCTCACTAGGAGATGGTAAATGTTGTTCTGATGTTTCTTCACCTGGTGTACTGACTGCTTCACATGGTGATATCTTGTTGCTATCTATTGGCTTGTTGGCATCTACTTCTACTTGGTAAACAGATACAGAAGGGCGTGAACGAGGCAGCACTAGTTGGTCTTCAATCGAAAAAGAATCAGTGGCCATGTCATCATGTGGCTTCTCTATATCATTGCTGTGTTTGTTGTCTGTGAAAACTGAGCCATCAACAAGGTTGTTGGTTTCTTCTGCATTCAAGGCAAAGCCATTTGTCTGAGGTTGTAGACTAGGTGATGGCTCCATAGATGATGTGTTATCCTGCTCCACTTCTCCCCCTTCATATCTCTGTTCTTCCAGCCCATCATCATGCCTTGGAGCATGAAGGCCATTGGATTCTTGTAATAACATATGTTTTGCTTGCACATCAGAAGGTTCTGTAAGTTCATTACTAAATGTTGTCCAGCCAGGACTGACATCTTCATATGTGTCTCCAGTAATGACACAAAGATCTTCCAGTTCCCGTTCTGTAATAGATCTGTCTCCTTCTATACCAACTTCTGTTTCTGGTGTGCTACTTGAGGACTCCTGAATATCCACCTCGCCTGTGGCTGCCGGAATTTTTATCTCTATGATTTAGGTGAAATTGTACAATTTGACATGAAAAGATGTAATGAATATGCATTGTCATTTGTCACAGAATACACATACAATGTAAGGCTAATACATGGAGCAGAGCAAATCTACTACTGCGAACAAAGGCAGGTGACATATGCGCCATGGGAATAAATGACGTTGCCAGTTACCTCCAACCATGTAAGTGTTTCTTTATAGAATACGTATATAGTAATACCTCATTTAATATTATTGTGATAACCCTCTCTATATCATGCTAACAATTCTGGATCTTTGTGCATTGCACCTTGAAAGTCAAACAAACATACTGTGGTCTCATATTATTAAATATATTGGCCCAGAATTGTTTTAGATTTTTTTTCTTTAAATTTTCATGAAAATTATATTTTTTCCAAAGTCACAACATTTAAGCATAAACCTTTTTTACCCCTTACTACTGGTAAACTCAAAATATAATACATATGGCTTTGCTTTCCCTGCTTAATGGGAACAAGTAAAGAGTCTTCAGGAGTCTCTAAGTAGACCTACATAAAGATAGGGGCTTGACAAAGCATAAGCATCTGGTAGAATATATTGTCTTACTATAAACAAGCTTTGTGCAGCACTGCATAATCTGTGTGCGCTATATAAATAAAAGAATTATTATTATTATTATATGTATGAATTATTTTACAGTTTTGCATTTCCTTTCAAAGTCTATTTTTATAAATGACTGCAAAGCAAAAAAAAAAAACTTCATCAACATTAGCATGAATGAGCAGCTCAAGATCACTTTATATAAAAAATAGAATATTGGAATTATTGTGGATATTGGTAGACTGCTACCTGGAGACCATAACTGTCAATCTATTTTATATAAAATCATTCTAATAATGATAAAATGCTCAGGAAAGGATTAGTATCTGCTACTAAGTAAGTACCTTTCACTGCACCCTTGGCAGCCTGGTCCTCTTGACTGGGGGTGTTACCGACACCAGCTTCCTCGGCTGAAGGATATAAAGTGGAGATCAGTGATCAGTCCTCGGGAACCCTATGTAACTGATCTCAGATGTTTAGAAGCCAGTCATAGCAAAGCAAAGACATGCTTATGTGTGTAAGGAAATTGTCCAACATATCATATAGCCAAAGCTCTATACTAATCTGATCACTAATAAAGTTTGCTAAACCTTTGGTACAGCTGATACCTAACTGATATAGTTGGCTTTGCAGGCCCCAACCAACATCTGTAGAAAGTTTAGCAATGGACATAGTAAGGATGAGGAAGAGTTAATGTGTTTATCTGGAATCTACTATAGAAGTATCCCTTAGCCCTCCTTCATTGGAGACCCAGTGATGGCAGATTTTAGGGCAGTGATGGCTAACCTATGGCACTGGTGCCAGAAGTGGCTCTCCGAGCCCTTTCTGTGGGCACTCAGGCCATCACCAGAGATGACTCCAGGTATCTTCCTGCAGTCCCAGACAGCCCAGGACTTGCTGTGCACAGAGCTATTTTAAAGTGACAGCGCTACCTGGGACTAATTTCTGCTTTATTGGTATCCTCATTTTGCAATAAATAAGCGGGTCTTTGTTGTAGTTTGGGCACTCGGTCTCTAAAAGGTTTGCCATCACTGTGTTAGGGGTTATAAGCATCAGGTTGTTAGATTTTAACATACCCCATCCTTTTGGTGTTAGAAAGATAAGCTACAGCTTGAGGTATCTGGCAAGCGCTCACTCCCCTCCTCTATTCAAGATCTACTGATGGCTTGGCCAAGCATGCATGTGTATATGAGAGCTGGGAAAGAGAATTGTTGCCATTCAATATCTATGGCTAACCTCATCAACCCCTCATCAACCCTCAGTACAGCTAACGAATGTCCAAATCTAATGAATATTAGGCCAATCTCTGGCACCAATCTCAAGCCCACATTTTTAGTAGGGACCACCGATTATCTAAAGGAGCTGTTCTATTGTCCTCCAACAGCAAATGTAGGGAAAAGAAATTATCACATTATTTCATTATTTTAAATCCCCCAACGTATGTTCCTGCTGAGATAAACTACTGGTTTATCCCCCGCCCTTTATTCGAAATCCACTTGGGGTCATAAGAAATAGCTGAAGACTCATTTAGCGGAGAGTTATCTGACATGTTTAGCACTTTATAGCAGTTTGTCTAGTGAGCCGCTGCTATTATACAGAATTAGATGATAAGCTGGTAACTCTAGTCCTGCCTAAATTAATACTGGCATTAGAATGCTATTATTACTTCTTACTATAAAGAGATTTAGTATAAACTCAAAATCAACAAGCAGTCGTCTCTTTTGATCAGATCTAAAAAGGACAGAAATAAAGCAGCAGAAGGTAACAAAATCAAGAATAATCGCTGAAAAAAAACATTGTGCGGTAAAAGAAGAATTGAAGATCTTCGTGCTGTATTAATTAGGGCATTTAGTTAGATTTAAAGGGATTGTCCATGCTTTATGCAAATTTCATAATTAAAAGTGATGCTACTTTGTATTATAAGAAATCTGTTTGTAGCCAGTGAATGTTAGCATCCAATGATAAGACACTTATACATGAAATTTATGCAATTTATGGGAAGTTTTTCATGAAACTTGAACAACCCTTTAAGAAAACGCTAGCAATTTAGGAAAAGATACTAAAGTAGTAGTAAGCAGAGTTAGTAAAAGCAGCAAGGCAACTAGGGTGTGTGATATAAAGAAGGGAATGGAACAAAACAGGACTGTATCCGTAGAAGGGGCGTTATATTAATAGCCCGAGAGGAGCGGGCATTCTCCAGCTACATCTAATCTGATAATAGGTAACCTGAGGGCATGGCAAATATTCACATATAGGGACAAGTTTTACTATTTAAGGGTGCGTCTACATGAAGCCAAACGCTGGATTGGATCATAATGGATGGGCTTATCATTAAGAGAAGCTGCTCCTCTTCTTTTTTCACTCCACCCCTGGTTTGGACATCAAAAACTGCATCTGAAAAAATGAACATGTGAACGCACCCTGAATGCCAATACACCTTGGTTAGCGATCAAAGCTGGCAGCTATTATTCCTAGCCTCCTCATACATATGCACCCTCATCTTGGCCAAGGGTACATGTGTTTTCTAAAGGGGGAAGAGAGTAGACTACTATCCGAAACCTCTAGCATTGTCTTCTTTCTTTGCAGTGCATCAATGAATCTGGGGGAGCATCTTCATATATAGCTTAACAGGAGGAGGATTGATCACTGGCGGCAGCACATCAGCAGAGCCTGGGGGAGGGATGCAAATCGTTGCATCCATCCCCCAATGCCTTCCCCTGAGTATATATGTTCTGACTGACGAGGGGAAAGTAAGGAAATATGTATTTTGTTGCATCTTTTCATCCTGTGCTTCCCACAAGATACAACATATACTGTACATACGGAGGGGAAAAGGAGGATTCAACTTGCCAGCATATGTCTATGTATACGCCCAGTGTATATGGCAGAGGCTTTCCTAGCACATATGTATACATAGAACGAGGTGTGAATGTACCCTTAGTCATTTTTGGAGACAATGCTGGCATTAAAAGGATGGCAGAATGAGCTTGTTCCCTTGTACTCAGCTTTGACAATACTAGAGCTCTATCTTTTGGAAGCTGGAGTCAAGACTATATCCTTGGTTTTGATCCACAACCTGCTTGTATCACACATAATGAATGCGTCCTCCGCACTGACAGATCCTGAGCAGAAATGCAAAGCATAGGCAAAAGGATGGCAGAGCTGAAAGCAAGGCCGTGCCAAGAGGGGCAATGGCCTGACTGGCTAATAACCTAGCCATGTTCTGCCTTACCAGTCGTTGCCTCAGGGATCTCTGAATCACCCTGTTCTTTTACTGCTTCACCATTAGCTAGATCCTCCTCTAACACAGAGCTTCCATCTGTAAGGGGATGATAAAACAGTATGTATTAAGCATGTTTACAGCAGAGAAAATATGACCCATAATTCACTTGTCTATGAAACGCCCATTGTAATCAGTGACTTCCATATACGTCGCTGATTTTGGATAACTTGCTCCAGGTTACTAACAAAGTGCCAATACGTGGCTTCCCAGTGCCCAGGGCAAGTACTGTACTGCAATAAGACATTTCATTTTACTTCCAGCATAGCAAGAGATTACCTACAGCCTCCTGCTGTCTGGCTGCTGCGGATTACTGCAGCTTCCATTAACCCCGTATTTACCCGTTAGTTTTGCATTATTCAATGTAATAGATTTATCAATGTCTCGAGGCCCCCGAAAACAGATGAACTCATTTGAACGTGTGCAAATCATGTTTGTGACCTGTGTTATTGGCGTGAAAGCCGCTGACACAACAGCAATAAACCCAGCCAGGGCCGCAAACATGGGCAGGAATAGGACCTGCTCCGAGTTTTGTGGCTCAGGCAGTCGGCTGCGTATGAGCCTACAAAAATTGATTTGTCCATATCAATGAATGGCACACAGACGAAAACAATGTCCACGTGCATGAGGGCCGTGCATATCTGGCATTAGAATAAGTAGATATTAGTAGACTTAAGTAGAATTAGATACATTTACATACTTACCAACATAGGGTGTAAGGGGGGCTTTATATAAATTAATCCATGATGGGGGCTGTATAAAAAATGCCCATGAGGAGGATGTTTGGTATAGCAAGAGAATATTTTAGGGAACAGGGTTTTAGTTTCTGAATGTTCAATGCTGCCATGTGAGTTTACTGCAAAAGGACCCACTGAGGCTCTGTAGCCCAGGGGCCTACTGGAACCTGGAGCCGACCCTGCCCAAGGGTATTACCTGCAGGTGTATTGCAGTAAAAAAAACTATAATGGTTTTCTTGGAGAACAGGGAAAAGGTTAAGGATGTTGGGCCTCTGTCAGGCCTTGCCCCAGCCTAAATAGATAAAAGTAAATGTGGTATTGATGTGATTTACACTTGCATGTACCAATGCAGAGATGTTGTAGCATTAGGTCTGGGCTGATTGTGGGCTTTTAGATGCATCTTCCCTTTAATAAAAAGAAATGATAACGTATTTGCTTGTTTGGGCAGAGCTGTTCCTGGTTACAGACTGGGTGACAAGAACACGGAATGTCAGTGCTTCCGGTCAAATGTTGAAATGTGAATCTGATCCCCAGGGTTATATACTAGACCTATGCCTGGGGTATTCACAATGACATGAAGATCAGCTAGACATGATGGAAATAGCAAGTGAGGTTTGCTCCTTTGAATGAATTCATATTAAATACAGAGCTTCATAATGTTTTGCTGTATTAAAGGGCAGGGCTTTACTGACATCTACATAGACCAGGGACTGATTTATCTGGAAGTCCCTTGGAATTCCCTGGGACGGCAATGCTCAGGCATGACCTACCTCATCATTCATAGTGGATTTGTCTTTAGATTCACATTTTCCATAGGAGGCACATAAATTCTCCAAATATGTGTTGGAACAGGACATGCCGGACTGTTGAGATATCCTGTGGATAGGGTATGTTTATCGCTTATGATAAAACCTCTTATAGGGCTATTCCCAGAATGAATATAGTGAAGAGTAGAACAGCTGTGCCAGGCATTGCAGCTCAGCTCTATTCCCAAGGACTATGCCATGTGATGAATGGATGTAACGTCTTATGTAAAGCAGAAGTGGCCACCAGGGGTTCCGGGTGTCAGGCCCCCACCAATATGAAGCCATAGTACTGCTGTAACATGAGTGATATACCCTCATTGCCTCATTCACGCTTCAGTACTGGATTGACGTTTTCCTACCGTGTTCTTAAACCAAATTTAGTAAAGTGACATCAACACAGAAATAAACAGATAAAAGAAAAATATTTTACTTTGTTATCTTAAAACCATTGCTAAAAATGATGAAACATACAAAACAAATTCTGACTTTAATGCAGGAGGCCTTCTGGGTAGAAAACGCCTCCTAATAGTGAGGTACCATTATCCAACATTGTAAATCCAGTCTTATATTATATTATTATATATAGTATGTGACATCCATTTATCATGGCCAGTGTTTGACTATAAACTCAGGTCTTAGGAAAAAGATGCAGGTCCATCAAGTCCAACCTACAAGATTAAACAAATGATTTTACCCACTACATATGATATTTTTGTTCTTATGAAAGGCATCCAGGTCTTTTTCAACATGTGCAAAATATCCCCCATAACAACCTCCTGCGGCAGAGAGTTCCATAGTCTCACTGCTCTTACAGTAAAGAATTCCTGTATTTGGTGATGGTAGAATAACCTCTCCTCTAGGCCCAGAGGATGCCCCCTTGTCCTGGTCACAGGCCTAGGTATAAAAAGATCTTTGGAGAGATCCTTGTACTGTCCGTTCAGGTATTTGTACATTGTAATGAGGTCTCCACTCAGTCGTCTTTTTTCTAAGCTGAATAAACCCAATTTTAGTAATCTATCATTGTACACAACATTCCATATATGGCCTGACCAGGCAAAACCATGTCCTTATTATGATAATCTATGCCTCAGTTGATACATCCCATAATTTTAGGTACACAAAATCCAATCCAATCATAGCTATTATCCAGCCATGTTTCACTGATATTTGCCCTCCAAGTCTTCTAGTTCCTCCATCTTGTTTATGAGGCTTTAGTGTACATAGACATTATTTGGTTCTCCCTATCCCTATTCCTTTGGTTCATATTCCCTGATCTTATCCCAGCCCACCCATGTACCATGACTCTTCTCAGTTCCCTATCTACACTGTCTTGCTCTATACATGTGTAGTTGCCCTCCCCATGCCTCTAATTTAAACAACATATTAATATATATATATATATATATATATATATATATATATATATATATATATATATATATATGTAATTCAATGCTTATATGGTTCTAATAATAAAAAGCAACAACAGACTAAAGGTCTAATAAGAATACTGAAATCACCTCCTAACATTTAACCCAGGTAGCATATATATCTGTGTGACCTATGACTTCTGTAGTAAGGGTTGCTCTGTTAGCTGTGCTTTGCTACAGTTATGGTCTCAGTGACATACAGCATAACTGCTGAGGCTCTGGCTTCATCATATATGTGTACATCATCATTGTACTACACAGCAGGAATGACTCAGAATTCTTCTTCTTGATAAACTGGACCCTATGAATATTGCAATGAATGCAAAGGCTCTAGATGGAAGATACATGATGTCAATGTGCATCTAGAATTGTATAATAATAAAATGATGTTATCAGCATATCTCTAACATCTCTACACTAGATAGCTAACACACACAGGATCTATAGCACCACTACCTTCTACAAGCAGACAGGAGGCCTTACCTGCAGAAATACAAGTACACTGCTCCCCAGGCTCAAGGGGGTCATAAAGTTCTTCAATGCCAGCAAGAGGAGCCATTGAGATTCGGTGTAGGGGAGGCAGTGTACAACCAGGCATTCCTGCCATGGTAACAGCAGGGGCATCAGCAAGATCAAAATAAAGGAGACATTTTTAGGCTTTGTGTACTTTAAATATATTGGGAGCTTAGAGCAGTAGTATCAGTAACTCCCAAAGGGAGTCTACAAACAGTTTTCAACATACAGAGATTCAAACAGTGCTAGACAAAAGTGTTGTGTGTGTGTGAGTGTGTAGTAACAGCAGAACTGTGAAAAACGGATTTATGAAATGTAGCTGGACTTGAGAGCTCTGCAGGAGTGTCCTGTGTTCTTTGATCGCTGCATTCAAACTGCTCTCCAGCCCTTCCTCTCAGCTGTAATATCTAACCAGAAGCCAGCTGCTGCTCTTACTCAGAGCAAAGGGAATGAACTGTGCTGAAATCCTGGAATAGAAAATGTAATTGGCAGGCTGTAGTGGTGCTGGTCATTCCCTTCCTGTACAGATTTTCCAGATAGCTTGCAGGAAACCCAGGTGTTGGAGCTCAGCTCTTCGTTGAGCTACAAATGTCTGCACTGTGTGTATTACAGAGGGGACCATGTGAAGAGATAGATCCTATATACCTATCCGGAGTCTCCTGCACTGAGGCCTGCGAGCCTGTCTATGGACTGTGATTGTTTGTGTGAGGTAAAACCCACAACTTTGTTCTCGTTTGTCTTAGGTGGCTGGTAGTAAGCCATCTAAGTAGTCCCGGAAGACTCTGTATAGTGAGTGCTGAGCAGGTATTATTTTGATTTTCGTCTGAAGTATAAGGCTGCATGTTTATTTAGTTTTTTTTCTTGCAATAAAAAAACAAGGCAAAGCCCTGTTTCACATGGAAACCTTTGCTTTGGCTGCATCTTGGACTGCTTTTTAAAGCGGCTACTGGGCTACTCCCCACACAACTCACACAAAGGTATAGATACACAACTTCTAGAGCGATGTCTGCAGCTTTGTATGGTCAAAAATGCTGATACCTCTCTTTTTAAGTCTATGAAGTAGTAACAATGTGGTAACCTATTAGAAGAATTCAGCCAATGGCTATCTACACTTTGGTATAGACAAAAAAGAGGCGATACGGGCGCCACATGTGTAAAAAAACGTTTTACAGTAAAAAACAAGGTGTTTAGAATAATGCTCACCTTTCTAGGTTGTACGATCGGTACAACACGTTTGAGCGCAGTTTCTGGTTGAGTTGTTTCGGCGGCCGTCCTGGGTAACGAGGTGGAGCGTTCTCACCCCGTTCGGTTTATCAGTTGGTAGTGGTGTGTTCCAGGTTGGTTAGCGGCGCCAATAACTCCGTTTGGTGGTATTATTATATAATTAGTTTTATTCATAAGCTGTGTAAAACGCGTTTCGAGCCTGTGCTAGGCTCTTCATCAGTTACATGGAAGCTATATGTAACTGATGAAGAGCCTAGCACAGGCTCGAAACGCATTTTACACAGCTTATGAATAAAACTAATTATATAATAATACCACCAAACGGAGTTATTGGCGCTGATAACCAACCTGGAACACACCACTACCAACTATCTACACTTTGGGGGAGATTTATCATGAAGTTTCTGAGGTAAAACTGTAAAAATCAGAGCTCAGCTTTAATTTTATAAACAGCTGTGGGAAAATGAAAGCTCAACTCAGATTGGTTGCCATAGGCAACTAGAACAGTTCTGCTCTAAGAAACTTATGATAAATCTCCCCCTTTGACTCTGTTTGACTCACTTTGTCGGGATGCCTGCAAACGACACACACTCTGATGTATATAGATACACCATATAAACTCCATCAGGGCGAGATGAGCAGATATGCCCATAAGTCAGAATGAGATCTGTACAAAGAAACTAAATAGCACGTCTAATGCCAATGACAACACCTCTGATTTTTGAAGACCTTTACTCACCATCTCCATGTTGTGATGCAGTTGGCAGCCTGATGACACCCTCTTGTGCGTGACCTCCATCATTTGCACCAGCCCCGCCAGAGTAGGTCTCCTGAGTAGACCCATCACTGGCATGGTCCCCCACTGCATCATAGTCCTGATACTGATCAGTCATCCTGGAGTATGACGAACCTACGTAACAGACAAGAGTACACATTATTTTAGATTCAGATCATATAATAGACAACAGCGATGATGTGGTGCAGTACCAAAACGTGTGGCAAGATGGCAATAAAGTGCTGGAGTTAAAACTCCTAGATTTCACTTAGACAATGGCATCAGGAAAATCTCAAAGACATTAATGTGCATTTACAAAACAGGCTCCATACCCCGCAGGGGAACGTCAATTACTGTGTGGCTGCCAGGGAGCAGAAGGAGCAAAGACTGTGCTGGGAGACGCATAGACGGGATGCATTTCCAGGGTCTGAGACAACCAATACTGAGATCACGGTTATTAATGTGCACGTTCCAGCTGTGTAGGTTTTAAAGTTGCATATTAAAGCTAATCTTCAAATCCACCGCACTCAACAAGGTGCATCTCTGGCATAAAAACCTGTTGGACATTTTCCAAATATTTCTTGGAGAATAATCCAGATATTCCTCAGAGAATAATAATGGATCTATTGTACAATATACATGGCATCAGCCTAATACACAAGCATATTGCAGGAAGTGGTGTCATTATTTCATTTCATCTGTATAAGCTGGAAGAAATCAATTTTGCCCTCTGGTTCACAATATAAATTCCATCAACAAATGTGTAATACATCGTTAGAACCTTATAGGTACAGATCTTCCGATTCGCAGTCCCTCTTTAAAAATGCAAGAGGAGGGATGCTTCATTTTTTGTCAGAACATACGAGAATTCTTTTAAGAATATGGGCATGGCCTGTTTTTTAACCCCAAATATAGCAGTGTCATTAGTTTTCTGTTTTTTTTTCCCCAATTTCCGTTATGTATATATACACTTGCGGTCCCCGACTTGAGAATACCCAACTTACAGACGACCCCTAGTTAGAGACGGACCTCTTGATGGTACTGTACTTTAGCACCATGCTACATTCGTAAAAAATGCAAATAGTCTCTTTTTTGTGTGTGGAACATACAATTGCAAGATCAAAGGGGGAGTATCCCCCAAAAAGTAGGGGGTCTGGGTGTATGCGGCTCTCTTACACGAAGGTGTTTTCTGCTGAAATCTATGGCGTGGATCAAGATACTAAATACTGGTGAAGTTGCAATGTTTTGTGTGAAGATTTCTGTTTTTCTGTGAAGACTTTTTGTATCTTTTGAAAATTTACCAAAATCTTTTGATTGCAGTCATACAACTTCCAATCATGCCTGGAGTATAAGCAGAGAAAATGGAGGCCATGCTTTATTAAATGGGATGCCAGTGTGGATACTCCACTGTAATGCAAGGCTTTTTCTGTAAACCCTGGAAAGCCCCTTTCAGATATCATAGTAAAAGTTGGATTAAGGCTATGTTCTCTGAGCCTATTTTTGGGTTCATGAAATATAGACACTTTCATCTGTTTTCTCATGGCTTCATTACATCCATCCTTGTGGCACACATTTTTTCACTGATCCTCCCCAGGGCAAGTGCCAGCACTAGGAATACCTGGGCAAGTGACGGGGCACAAAGCTGCTGGGGGCCCACATAAGACTGTACATCCATGGGGGTAAAGGGGACAGTATCTAATTAATCCCTAGGGTGAGAGGGGGGCTTATATAAAATAAACAAGAGGGGGCTGTTTGGTATAATAAATTAGGGAATATTTTAAGACAGGAGACTGTTTTAGTTTCTGAATTTTGAATGCTGCCATGGAAGTTCACTGCAAAGAGGCCTACTGAGTATCTGTCGCCCAGGGGCCTACTGAAACGTGGAGCCGACTTATAAATATTATATATTTCTATATGGTGCACTTTACATAGTGAAAATCATGTAGATATTTGAGTCTTGAGCCTGTATGCCTACAAACAGTGCAGTTCTGCAGTCTACTCATTATTCCCTTCAGATAGAGGAAACTGCAATGTCCTGCCATCGCTGTCAACACAAATCACTGACTAAGGTGAAAACCCTCATAAAAAGCAATTACACATAAATGGTAATGTCAGAACAATACAAAGTCAGTCATTCGTCTTCGTAGTTAACCCTTTAGACTCCCTCAGGCACACACCCCCCACCCCAAATATACTGGGAGAGTGATTTTATACCACACGGTGTGTATTTACGAGCAGACAGACGCGCCGCCCAGTATTCTGTGTAGTATTTATAGACCCCAGAGAATAAAATTCATGAGTCATGTGCTCCCAGCATTTATGGGTAACAAGGCTGTAAATAATATGTCTGCTTGCTCCCAGTTATTGTGCATCTATTTTGACTGGCATTTTCTCTTGGCGAAACACAAAAATGTGTAATGTGATCTGTTCTTATGCTGTGATGGGCATGCCATGAATAGAGAGGTGTAAAAATGGCGGTATCAATACATCACAAAATGTGTTAAAAACTAGAAGATGCTGAGAAATTAGCTTTGTGGGAGGTGAAGTGTCTGCTGAAGAGAAAACACTGCAGCCGTGTTTGGACTGGTTCCATTTTATGACCATCTTTCCCTGTCTATAATGAGAAAGCCTGTACCCATCCACAAGATATACTTGGGGCTTTTACTTTCTTGTTCTTTCTGCGTTGCGTGCACCATTTTTATGTTGACAATTTTTCTGACATTCTCACTTTTTTGTTACTCAATTTGGGCACAGCTTTGTATCCTGATGCTTCTCCAGCAATTCTGGTTTCTTGACACTTTTGTTGGCACAATCTTTGACGCAAAATAAGACCAACAAGATCTAAACCCCTTTCATGAATTTGGTTTGTCGTTTGACGCGTAGTTGTTTTTCTTAGGGTGTGCAAAAATAGACTAAAGCTGTACACCACTACTGTACATTAAAAAAACTTCAAAATCAGGTGCCAAAAAACAACCCCCCCCCCCCCCCCCCCCAGTAAGTCTCTCAGTACCAGGAAAGATGTATACAGAAGACTATGAAATATCTTTTGCTTTCTTTTGACAAAGAGCTTTTTAAAAAGGCTTAAAGGGAAACATTTGCTTCAGTTAATGACCTAGATAAAGTGAACAAGTGTTTTGGGAGTGAGGTGTTTCAATTTATTTCAGCGAAGCTTTAAAAAAAGGTGACAATTGTCCTTGGCACTGTTATCTGGTGCCCACAGGGGATGGCACTTGTACAATTTACGCTTCCCTAGCTGTGCTTGGCTTTATACAAGAAGACATTAATATATGGTTACCCGCTACAATGGACCCATGTATTGGATATTAAGCCAATTTGGAGACAAAAACTGTAGAGTATAGGAGTACTCACAAAAAATAATATTATTTCAGAAACAAAAAGAAGATGTCTGAATACCCCAGCAAGTAATGAGTGAGGTACCTTTATTTTAAGCTATGTAGGGAACATGGCCGTCATCTTGAAGGCTGTAATATTGGATCAGGTGGTCATGTGTCTTAGATATCTACTGCCGCAGTCAGTTTTGCAAAATCTCTTGTGTTTCAAAAGTTATGTGTAGATTCTCCTGAAATTCTCATGCAGCTTCATTAAAATTGGATCCAACACCTTCAGAATAATGTTGTTGTTGTTATTAAAATGTTCTTTGATCTTTACTTTTGAGCCATAAGAAAATTTGCTAATGTAATTGTGGGAATCGATTGCACAGAAAATTCTGGTTTTCTCTGATATCCTACATAACCAATTTACCATTGGAAAAACCTGCCCTTCATGCAAAATGTTGGCCTGGTGAAGAACTTCCATAGTCTGTGCTAGCTGCCTAATTCCCACGATTTGTCCAGTCCTGAAGGTGACACTCTCTGTAGCCGTGTAATTGGCTAACCATGTGGGTATCCAAAATGACTGCAATGTTGTGGGGGCCCCTATGACCAACCCTTATACCTCCAATACAGCCTTCACCTATACATACTTTTATGTAAAGCTGAGATATAGGGAAATTTCTTATAATCCTGAGCGAGTACCGTAGACGTATTGGGGGGGAATTTACTAATTCTGGCGCAACTGGCACAACTGTTGGCATCGGAGATCAGTCTCCGGAAAGCACAGCCCAATGTATTAAAGTGGCGCAAGGCTGTAAGTAATTAATGGGTAGACGGAACTAATCAGTCGTGTGCCATAAAAATGCCGACATCAATGAGATGTGCGCCAAAATCTTACATGGACTGCGCCTTAATTTTGCTCTCTGACCCTTTTTTTCCTGGTCTATTGTGCGCCAAAAATGCCGACAAAATACACATAAATGTGATGGATAATGTGGAAAAGTTAGGCCACGCCCACTTGCGGGGAAAAAAAGACGGAGGAGTCAGGATTGTCGGAAACATCTGTTCTTTCTGGCGCAAACTCATTAAAAATGATTCGCAACAATTCTGTGCCAAAAAAAAATAAATAATGATCCCGGCATTTTTTAGGCACAGAGACGATAATACATCCGCCCCATTGTGTGACATAAAAGATGGATATTACCGTAGGTTAACTAAATCACATGAATTTCCAGTAATTTCATTAGATACATGGTATAACCCATGAAAGAGCTATTTTTGATGCATTCTCCACCCTGATGGAGCCTTGCTGAATCCAGTGACTTCTCAGTACAGTAATAAGCAATAGCTTTGCTCAAGTTTAATTTTGTCTCTCATTATTCTAGTAGAGAGTAAATGTCAGGGACGTAAATAACAGCACCCCATGTAGATTGTTGAAATCATAATCATATTTTTGCTATTTATTTTGTCACTTCAAAGTAGCCAACACCTCTATGTATCTCAAACACCCTAAACAGTCATAAAGTGGAACACTGACGCTTTATAAATCCAGGAACCTTTTTACTGCCTAACTAGCCTATCGCAGAACTTTTTCTAATGACACATGGGCATTTGCAGGGCTCTTAGGCACCTGTTAGCTTTAACCCTTACAATTCCAAAATACACTTGAAACATGAACAAAACAGCTTGACTATGAAGCTGCAATGAAAAGATATCCAAACTTCATGAATCATCTCTATCAGCTTGCAATAAAAAAACCTACCTTTTATAAAATGGACCCCAGTGTAATAAGGCACTTGTGTTTCAATGGGCAATATCTCCCTGTGTGTGAAGGCTTCAAAAGAAACAGATAAATGCAAAGGGAGGACTCTGCGTTTTATCTCACCCAGCAGGGAATCCTCATAACATGGCCAACACTTTATCTTGAGGCTGCAGACTCCCCTCCTTCTCCAAAACACTTGAGAGAGTCAGCAGTTTATCTAGAGACGCTGGCAGAATAGGGACAATATTTGAAAGCTCCAAGAGTTCAGCTCCTGGGAATTTAATTCAGTTAGATACTGAAGCTGAGGAATGGGAAGTGGCATCTATGAAGTTAACACTTTGCAATGCTTACATTACACTGAGGGGGGTGGGGACTTCTGCATCAAGACTGAGTATTCCAAAAGTGACCGTCGCCACTCAACACTCTCAATACTGACACCTGATAAAAGACAAAATTTGGATAGTAATGGATAGTTCATTTAGGGAATCCAATATCAAAAGTAGCATTTTATTTCTAATGTTTCTTGCAGACCTATGCGTTGCCATGCCTACAGACTACAAACAAAGATTGTGTAGTCTGATCGAGGAGTCATTCTTCCTTCCATCTGTTCCCCACTTCCTGTAAGATAACCTAATAACATGTTCGTGATAGGCATGGATAGCAGAATCAGACTATGGGGGTTTGTTTCTATTCTGTAACCATGGGGTTACTTTGGGCTGCGTATGAGATTTTTATTTTACACCTATAGTAAAGTTGCTTTATACTGGATTGAAATAATTGCATTTATATAGAATGTGCCACAAAACAATAAACAAAATAATGAGCTAAATAATTATTAAGATTGGAGAGAATTTTCAGATTGATTCTTTCAAAACATATACTGCAATTTATTTTTAAATTGCGGGCTTTTTTTTAAACAACACTAAACATACAAAAAATGTCCTATTCACCAAACCCTTCATCTGTGTTCTTTGCACAGAATCCATCACTACCCATAGCTGATGGATGAGACGTGATCCATTATGTTGCCTCATTTGGTGGAGTAGTTTAGCTGTTGTCTCAGTAACCGGATTTCATTTAATGCTAAGCACATAACAGGTTTCTTTAAAATGTAGCTACGGCCTAAACACAGTGAATACCTCCAGTTCTAGCAGGAATACAACAATCTTTGAGGGAATGAGTGAGAAATTGATTGATAAGGGGCAAATGACACTTAGTATTTATCTACAATGTCAATGGTCCTTGTCTTGAGTTAGGTAATATTTTTCAACTATCCTTGTGTTCATGAGTATCCATTACAATACAGGATGTAAAAGGGTAGTGAGAAAGTGATGAATGTTTGTCAGAATTTAAATGAAAGAGGTAGGAGCCGATTACCAAAAGTAAAAGCGTCACACAAACTGTACTTACCCGAGTAAACTTTCTAATATATTTTCTAGTAACGCCAAATGTTGCTTGACCCACAGGTAGACAGTTTCTGGACTTCCGGTAACATTGCGGGGTCAAGCACTACTAAACACTCATTACTGTATGTACGTCTCCTCCTTGAACACCACCCCCATGTCACTAGTTGGAGGGACGTGCCACAAATCCCTCCAACCATTGTCATGGACGTGGTGATGATAAAGGTGGCGTGCGTACAGAAATGAGAGCATCTTAGTTCATGGCCCCCAACCTGCGACACGTGCTTCAGAACACAGGACATCACAGAAATGCATGTAAAAAGGACAGTTTCCGATATTTTTGTTGTTTTTTCACCCTGAACAACACTTTTTCTGATAGTGGCATCACGGGATGGGGACTGTCAATGTCCTAGCTCACCAGATTTACTAAAACCTCTGACGAAAATCAGGCGTGTAGCACGCTGAAAAGAGACCTTGTTGAATATACCCCCCAAAATATACCCAGTAGTTATCCTTGTATCCAAAAAGTCTCAATCTATTAAGATGTAAAAATAATTATAATAATTATTCGATGAGGTGAACAAAAACCTCAAAATGTCTTCAACAATTTTCTTTTTACCCATAAATACTTGTATTTTGCAGCGTAGAAGACAACTTTTAAGCCCTCAAACTTCTTCTCAAAAGTTGAGAGTTGTCTTATAGCAAGATTCAATAATGTGCCCCCTGCAGCAAACACCCACCCGTAACACGTGCAATCAGCGTTAGCACAGATCGTGGGTGTTAACCCTTCATCGCCGCCGGCAAAGCTGCCAGCGGTGGTAAAAAGCTTGGTTTAGATTGTTAAATTAATCCCCCTTTCCCTCATAATAAATAGTAAAAATCCTAAATATGTTGAGTGTACTGGGTCCCAAAAAGTCTGATCAATCAAAATATAATAACCCTGTAACAGAAAATAGCGTCCAAATGTCTGCAAAGTTACTTTTTTGCCATTTTACAACATTTTACAAAAGTTAGGGTTCCTCTTATATGCCCAGTTGTCTTATATGCCAGAAAATATGTTTAATAAGGTGATCAAAAAGTCATACGTTTGGTATCAATAAAAACTACAGCCTGACCTACAAAATCAGAATCCTTAAAGGAGTGTTTTCCCGGGAATATGAACGTCTACAATAACCCATGATGCTATGAATAAAATGAATAGAACAAAACTCAATGTCATTAATCATAAAACAGAGCTTAAATAGTTTGCTTTAAGGATTCACAAAATTGTATGTGCTAAAGTATGCAGTTATCTCCAAGATGGCCGCCATCTAAAATTACCCATGATTCTGCCGTTCTCAGTAACTCCTCCTCGCTCTTATGCTCTGCTCCCAGTGATGATGTAACAGACTGTGCTGCTCTGTTACCATAGTAATGATCTGTGTAACAGCCCATGATGCACAGTGCATCCATTATGACCAGTGCTGAGGCATCACTGAGACGGATCTTCACCACAACCCTGCCCTGTGACCCGGCAGCATTTTCAACAATACCTTTCTGCTAAGGGGAGCAAAATGTTAAATAACACTACTAATACTACACAACTAATTACACATTTGCTTATATTTGAATGACACATTTCTGGTATACCCCTTTAAAAATATAGCATAAAAATCCATCATCCAGGGACTGTGATTGTGGTAATCTTCTAATACTTGTTATCCATGGCCTCCTTCCTTACAAAACAAACATTTAATTTTATGCTTCTGAATGGCTCCTGGGGGTGTTATGAGAGCCCCTCCCTGCTACAGATTTGAAAGCTTTTAAGTATGCAAGGAGCACTTCCCCCCTTTACACTGAAAATCCCCTGCTGTAGTGAGATTATATCAGGCAGAGGGTGGGGGAGTGCTGAAGGACAGAGGCAGACATCGTGACAGTCTGTGAAGCTACAGCACGGAGGGGCTCTGGTAAAACCCCCAGTAGCCCATAATTTTAAAACTTGATTTTAGAAGGAAGGAGGTCATGTATTACAAATATAAGAATATTACCACAGCCACAGAGAGTGGATTATGAGTAAGTTGTTTACCATACTTGATTTTGTTGGTATATTTCCTTTAAATAGCTCTGTACACAGTTCTTTAAATTCCACTGCTTTTGAATTTCTCTTTCAGTTTTCCAGGACTTTACACAGAATGTTAAAATTTTTATAAGGTCTTATATATAGTTCTATGAACTAAGAAAATATAAAAGAAGAATGGCTTTTGGAAGGTGGGCAGTAGAAAGCAGAAATGAAAAAATGTAAAATGAACTTCAGAGGTTACTACATGATATCCATACACTGCCCTACTGATGGTCTGCAGTAATACATTTTGACCCTCCTGACATGTTTCTTTTAGGGCTAAAACACATGAATGTGGTCAGTCTGTGGATTGCATGGACCAACCACAGTGGAGGGGATGGGACTCCAAGCATCATAGTGATATATGATGCAAGGAGTCCCTGATTTCCTGTAAAACAGCAGCAGCAAACTGTAGTCCTGCCACGCAGTTCCGCATTATTACATGTCCTCATCCTAACTCCTTGGTGGCATTTTGCTTTACAATTACTATTCCACTATAGGCCCCTATGGATTACAGACTCATTACACGTGCAACATATAGACAAAAGGCTCTCTAGTGAATAAAAACTAAACCAAAAAACAAGATACAAGAACAAAAGAAATGTTCTACGAGATGTGTATGGTGTGGATAAAAATATTTTTGAGAGTTTGTCTGTAAGGGTTCCTATAAGGATCTTTTGCAGTAAATATAAGAGGAGGAATACAAAAACATTTAATGCCTTGGTTTCAATTGGCATCAAACTATGTCGTGAGTTTGCATTTTTCAAGGCCAATACAGAAAGCTGCAAATATCCCAGGATGCCCTTACCTGTCAATAGCCAGTCTCCCTATACTCAGCTCTGCTCTGGGTGAGTATATACTAAGTAGTTCCCCACTTGCACAGAAAGCCACACACAGGGATCCCCGTGTTTTCTGCGTGTCATATGTAGAGTTATATGAGCCGGCAGAACGGCAGCTTGGGTTTCATCAATCCTTCCTGTGTCGCATCTATAAATAACTCTCAGCATGGAGGGGGGGGGGGGGAGACGACAGGCTTTACGGACATGCCTACCAAACTGTGACTTCCACCGGAGCAGTACATGGCCTGCCAATCAGACGTGCTGCCCTGTGCCAGGCAAGACCAGGGGCGCAGCAATGACAGCAAGGCAATGTGACAAACTGATGTCACCCAAAACCCAGGGAAAGGATTTTCTGGACTCCTAAGCTGTTTTATACATGGAACGTGGATGTTGTCTGGAAAGTTTCGCTATTAATTCTTGAACTTTTGCTCCCTACAAAACTGGACAAGATGAAAGAATGTAGAACATTTTGGGAAGAAACCTCTTTAGGAAGGAAGAAGGAAAATAAATAAAAATTTTAATAAATTTGCCCTCTTCTACTTTTCTTTGCGCTCACACCTTAGGCTTCTTTACAGTCACAAGGCGAAGGGGGGGGGTGCAATTTCCTATCGCCATGAATTGTGACTGTTTCATCCCTTGTATGCCTCATATGTGTTTATATGGAAACTACGTGTACTTCCTAAAACCCACAAAATCAACAGAATAATAAATTATTGCTGAGATTCTATGTTCATTGATAGAACCCTCAGACAGATGTGTAGCTGTACCAAGTGAATAAGGAAGGTACCTCATCAAATTCTGGTTAGTAACAACCACCACTAGGGGGAGATTAGGAACATTCTGCATACTATTTTACTATTGGGTGCAGTCACCACCATCAATCATAATCTTCTAAACTCCCCCTAGTGGTGACTGTACGTGGAAACCAGAGTAATATTTATAGGAGAATCACGTTGCTACACTTGGTCTTTGCATTTGAGGCATGATTCTGCTCTCAGGTCAGCTATGACATAATCTCGTTCACCTTGCCTGTCCTCGGAAGTCAATCAGCCTCTGCAGATGCGGGGCTGGCATCTATTACAAGCGCAGTTGTGCATCATCAGAAATGCATATTTACCACAAAAGAACATTGTTATGCGGCTCCTGCAGTTGCCTAAATCATCATTACATCAGCAAAAATCAGCTGCCTGCAGGGTTTTCAAGTAAATCATTGAGCCAAAATGTGTCGGCATTGTCAATATTAATACAGTGATTGACCATCCAGTGAATAACAATGTCACATGAAGACATCAGTAATTCTGTACTATACAGCTATTTTTGTGATCTGAACAAATTTTTGTACTGACCAATTGCTGAGCTACTTACTATTGACCTGTAGGCACCATGCACCCTATATTTCAGTGATATCAATCAATGCTTCATGGCTACCATTTGTTATCAGTTCACTGTTGTTGCTCGTAGTAACTAAGTGTAATTCCCAACTAAACCCTTAACTAAAACAAAACAAAATAAATAAACTTACTGCATACTGTTTTACTATGCAATTCAAAAAATAAATCATAAGCTCCTAAACCAGTGGTGGCAAACCTATGGCACGGGTGCCAGAGGTGGCACTCAGAGCCCTTTCTGTGGGCATTCAGGCCATCGCCCCAGGACAGAGTTCATGAAACAGGACCAAATCCACCAAATTTTCCTGCAGTCCCAGGCAACTTAAGAGATGCTGCTCTCAGAGCTATTATAAAGCGACACTTCATTGACTGTTTGGAACTGCGGAAAAATGAAAAGGTTTTGACAGAAAATCTTTGGAGGTCATCCTGTTGGCCCACCATTCTTCCTGTACAGAGAGACCCCGGAGGGAAGCTACAATGATAGTCTGAATTGGCCCTCCTTCTTTCAACTGTATTGGTGGCCTCGGGCGGCCGATACAATTAAAAGATGTGGAAGAACAGGTAACAATAAGTTACTGCTTAAAATGTTGTTTGGGCACTCGGCCTCTAAAAGGTTTGCCATCACTGTCCTAAACTACCTCTTGTAGTGAGGCTAGGGTTAGGACTTTCTCCCACCATCCCTGGCAGTATTAGGTATGTTTCAGATTAATTTATTATTAATGGGGTGCTAGACGAAAGGGGTCATAAGTTAGTATGCATTATAAGTGGGAGGGGGCAAAGTAGGCACAGAAAAGGATAAGTGGGAGGACTACAGAAAAAGGTGCATTATAAGTGGGTCTTTACAGAAAAGGGTGGTATTTATATTGGGGTTAGGCAAAAAAATAGAGGGATTTTAAAGAGGACCTGTTACCAGATTTTGACCACCTTGACTAACAATGCTTGGTGATAAAGGGTAACAAGTCCTCCATGTATCACCTAAAATCAGCTGCCAGTGGGGCAGTGTACCTTAATTACAGATGTTTTTCTGATATGCAATTAGCTTTTTGACTCATGTCTGGTATCTGTGACTCTTCTCTCTCTCAGCCTGGCAGTGAACAACGCTCCATTATTGTGACTAGCAGCTCTGGGTCTCTTCAAATCTCTATGCTCTAAGTACAGATGTGAAATAATGTCCATTTGTTTACACGGTGCCTTGTGTTACATTCATGACATGTGACCAGAGTGACATCATCACAGGTCCTTTAGATTTCTAAGACTAGCAAACTGTACACCATGTATGTGATCACATGAGATCAAAGCAGCCTCCATTGAGGATGGAGAGGAGTAGAGGTCCATGGAGGCAGCTGTGGCTTCATGTGGTCAGATACATGCATGG
Organism: Engystomops pustulosus; assembly: GCF_040894005.1. Taxonomy (NCBI): domain Eukaryota; kingdom Metazoa; phylum Chordata; class Amphibia; order Anura; family Leptodactylidae; genus Engystomops; species Engystomops pustulosus. The sequence continues at coordinate 132,733,347 of NC_092416.1, read as the reverse complement.
GGTACAGTTTGCTATTGTTAAGAGGCTAAAGGACCTGAAATTATGTCACTCTGGTCACATGACATGAACTGTGACCAGTAAGGAGGCACTGACTTTGTAACATATTCTGAACTTCCACAATGCACTGCTCTCAGGTATAAAAAATATTCTTAAAGGAGTTGTCCAACTTAATTAAAAAATGTGGAGGTAGGCTAGGGAAGACTTTAAAAAAATAAAGCTGTACTTACCTTCCTGGGCACTTCTGATGTCACACACCGCATCAGAGCTGTGCCACTGTTTGTTCACAGGGACACAGCACCTTGACTCCAACAACTTCCACCCGCCAGGTGCACCCACTTGTCCCTGTCTTAGCGCCTGTAAACAAACAGGGACAGGGCTTTGAAGCACCACAACACGAGGCACTGGAAGTGCCCGAGGAGGTGAGTGTAGCTTTTTTTACTGTCCCCCCCCAACCAACTTCCGCATTTTTTTATAAACTTGAAAAACCCCTTTTAATTTAACTTTCGAATCAATACATATGGGGAAGAAAACATCATCATGTGCCATGTGTCAAAGGATCCCCTATATCTGTATTAAAATGGTTTATTTCCCAACAGTCAACCCCTTTAACTAGATTGCACTGGATCACTTCTGCCACATCATCATCATTATCATTATAAAATCTCAAATAGAGATCAATGGTGCCGAATGGTCATGTGCAGCAGTCTGCTCCATTACTCTTATGGAGCGACGAGGGGTCGGTCGGACCCCTTGTTTTCAGGATCTGCGTGGGGTCTCAGCACTGAGACCTCCACTGATCAGCAAATTAGGCCCTATCCCGTAGATAGGGCCTAACTTGTTTTCATGGGAAACCCCTTTAAGTAATAAAACGGCATTACCGGTAGCTTCAGTGATGCTTCTACCTACAATCCTAGTTTATACATTTTAGATGAGTCTCAGCTTCTCTGATAATTCTCCGTCCATCAATAAGGAGTGATTAAAGGTGTCAGAGATCCAGCTCCTGAGAAAGTTACCGTATATACTCGTGTATAAGCCGAGTTTTTCAGCACAAAAAATGTGCTGAAAAACCTCACTTCGGCTTATACACGAGTCAAGAAAAAAATAAAAAACGTAATACTCACCCTCCGGTGTCCCGATCTTCAGTGCGGGTCCGGATCTTCAGCGCAAGGCTCCCGATCCTCGGCGCGGTACCAGGCGGCGGTGGCTCCTCTTCTCTCTTCTGTAGCCGGCAGATCGCATCCATGCGATCTGACGGCGGTCGCACAATAAGATGCAGCGCTGTCGCGGCTGATGACGTCATCAGCCGCGACACCGCGGTATCATAGTGCGCGCCAGCCTGGAGATCACATGGACGTGATCTGCCGTCTACAGAAGAGAGAAGAGGAGCCACCGCCGCTGCCGCCTGGTACCGCGCCGAGGATCCGGAGCCTCGCGCTGAAGATCGGGACCCACGCTGAAGATCGGGACACCGGAGGGTGAGTATTACGTTTTTTTATTTTTTTATTTTATATACTTTATGGGGGAAGGCTGTATACCTCTTGGGGGCTGGCTGTATACCTAATGGGGACTGGCTGTATACCTCATGTGGACTGGCTGTATACCTCATGAGGGCTGGCTGTATACAACATGGGGGCTGGCTGTATACAACATGGGGGCTGGCTGTATACTACATGGGGGCTGGCTGTATACAACATGGGGGCTGGCTGTATACTACATGGGGACTGGCTATATACTACATGGGGACTGGCTGTATACTACATTGAGACTGGCTGTATACTACATTGAGACTGGCTGTATACTTCATTGGGACTGGCTGTATACTACACGGGGACTGGCTGTATACTACACCCTCGGCTTATACTCGAGTCAATAGGTTTTCCCAGTTTTTGGTGGTAAAATGAGGGGTCTCGGCTTATACTCGGGTCGGCTTATACTCAAGTATATACGGTATTCATTTTACACACGTTCATTGATGTTACTGTAATGCGGGACGCATCATTAACAGCTTTTATTTCTACATTTTTCTTGCTTTACTGCTTTTATTTACCAAAAATTAAAATGATAAATGACGAATTTTACATTTTTTTTTACCCAAATCATATTAAAAGGCTCAGATCATTTCACATATTTTTTCAGCTTTTATTATGTGACTCTGGTTGTGGATTTATTTTGTTCTAGTTATAATAATGCCGAAATATTGAACTTTTCCATGACAAACAAGTCAAGGTCAGTGCAGATACCTCTAGAAAAAGATTCAAGTAGGTAAAAAAGTAGGGATGATTCTCTCAGATTTATTCCTGATGGGTCGACTGATGGGCCGTGACATGGGTTAAATACGGATTGCACACGGCCCCATGCAGCCATTACAGCCGCAGATTGCGGACATAGTAAAACAACAATTGTGTGCAGGGGGACTAAGGGTTTAGAAATGTGTGTCAGGATGTTTAGGTAATTTGTTAAAGTTTACTAATGTAACCTCATTTTCATAATGTCTCCTCTCTGAAGGAGCCGGATGTATACATCACACAGCGAGCTCTGCTCTTATACAAATGAGCACATGTATCCAGTCAGTGCGGAGCTGTGAGTAATATACAGCCAGGCCTGGGGATGTAGGAATCCTTTCTCTGGCCTCCATTATGCAGCTAGATCATCTACATTGTGCTCCTACAACACTAAGCAGAAGTGGTTACTTGGTTCTGTTGTGGTCTGAACTTATTTAATGAGCAAAAAGAACTTTTTTGATCTTACTAATTGGCTGCAATGAAACAAAGAATGAAAAATTTTAAGGGGTCTGAATACATTCCATACCCACTGGGGGAGATTTATCATCAAGTTTCTGAGGTAAAACTGTTCTAGTTGCCCATGGAAACCAATCAGAGCTCCGCTTTCATTTTATAAACAGCTGTGGGGATATGAAAGCTGAGCTCTGATTGGTTGCCATGGGCAAGTAGAACAGTTCTGCTCTAAGAGACTTATGATAAATCTCCCTCACTGTATGTACAGTACATTGGTACATACAAGCACCAGCCACATGTGCCTATTGCCTAAGAACAGATACCTAAGAAACTTGGTCTATATACTATATGCAATACCTTTTAACAGAGCAGTGTCCATGGCTGTTATTATTGTGGTTTCTGTTTAAAAGTAGAAGATGTCGTAGTCTGATACGCTTTCAATGATATCTCATAGACTACAGTTCACAAGCAAAAGTAAAAAAAACTAATGCCAGACTGATGCAAATTGGCTGGGGAAAAATGGAAGTTAACGTTTGTTTTTTAATACCAGATTTTTTCCAACGTTCCTGTGCATGTAGCCTTTTAGTGCAGTTTACAGCATTATTCCATGTTGGGGAAAAAAACAAAGCTAGGGTTATGGGATTTAACATGTGCCTGGGCAAATATGATATAATAATAATATATATATATATATATATGTGTTGCATTTATAAACCTCTTTTCAACTCCACTTTCATGCCCCCCCCCCCAGCCCCCCCACGTTTGAAGCTTTCATGCCAAATCCTTGTTTCTTCTCTCTTGTCTTACATTAATATTTCATATCATTGGACAAGCCTCAGAGGATCTGCTCACTTCCTGGAGGTGTGTGAACACTCACAGCCTCCAGCTAATAGCACAGTTTATTACATATTTTTCTGGGGTGTAATGGAGTGCGCTGCTGAAGCATTACTGTGTATACAGCATTCTCCTCTGCATAGTAAAACACCACAGTAAGGTCTAGCTTACACCATTAAGGGTGAAATGGATAAGACCAAAAAATATATAGATTTTAATTTTTGGGGGCTCAATTGTGGAGACCATACCACTATTATCCATGGACATTGACATTGAACCCCATTTCACTGAATTGTCAATAGACACATGGACAAGGGTGGCTGGTCTTGTGAATAGCTTCTTTTCTACTGAACCAACAAAAAAAAACATGTAAACCAATCACACAATGGTTACATAGCAAAATGCATAGTTTACGTTCAATGGGGAACATTTACTAATATACCTTGTGTATGTGTGGATATGCTATAACAGTGATGGCGAAACTTTTAGAGGCTCAGTGCCCAAACTACAACCAAGACCCACCTATTTATCGCAAAGTGCCAAAACAGAAATTTCATTTGTGATTTATACTCCCTACTCTGTCACAGCTTTCATTGATACCAGAAAAGCAGAAAATAGAAGAAATTTGGATGATCATTGTAGCTTCCCTCCAGGGTCCCATAAACAGGAAGAATTGTCAGAGCCGGAGCATGAGCTACAATGATAATCCAGATCTGTCCACACCTTCCCGCGCCTCCAGTAGTCCCAGGTAGCACTGTCACTTTAAAATAGCACAGCACAGCAAGTCCTGGGCTGTCTGGGACTGCAGGAAGATACCTGGAGTCCTCTCTGGTGATGGCCTGAGTGCCCACACCAGTGCCATAGGTTCGCCACCGCTGTGCTATGAGTATGTATATGCAGTATGTGTATATAGGGTGTGTATATACTGTTAGTCTAAGTATATTGGGGCACATTTTCTAAAGGGCGCGCACCGGTTTTCTGTTGGATTTTGCACGTTCTTTTAGGTGCAAACTGCTTGCACAGGTATTTAAGAAGTATCCACCCCCTAATTGTGTTACACGCAACCGTTTTGTGTCGCGGCTGTACTATTCTTCGTGCTCTGTCGGACCAGGTGCCACATTTGTCATGCAAAGTCCAACAGAAATGTGTTGCATGCTCTATGTTTAAGGCGCACCAAAAAAATAAGTGGTGCACTCTCTCGGGGCAGTGCAGAGGGCGCAAGATGGGCGACAATGCCAGGAAAAGTTTGCAGTGTTCTTAGTAAATGTGCCCTACTGTACACTCACCGGCCACTTTATTAGGTACACCATGCTAGTAACGGGTTGGACCCCCTTTTGCCTTCAGAAGTGCCTCAATTCTTCGTGGCATAGATTCAACAAGGTGCTGGAAGCATTCCTCAGAGATTTTGGTCCATATTGACATGATGGCATCACACAGTTGCCGCAGATTTGTCGGCTGCACATCCATGATGCGAATCTCCCGTTCCACCACATCCCAAAGATGCTCTATTGGATTGAGATCTGGTGACTGTGGAGGCCATTTGAGTACAGTGAACTCATTGTCATGTTCAAGAAACCAGTCTGAGATGATTCCAGCTTTATGACATGGCGCATTATCCTGCTGAAAGTAGCCATCAGATGTTGGGTACATTGTGGTCATAAAGGGATGGACATGGTCAGCAACAATACTCAGGTAGGCTGTGGCGTTGCAACGATTCTCAATTGGTACCAAGGGGCCCAAAGAGTGCCAAGAAAATATTCCCCACACCATGACACCACCACCAGCCTGAACCGTTGATACAAGGCAGGATGGATCCATGCTTTCATGTTGTTGACGCCAAATTCTGACCCTACCATCCAAATGTCGCAGCAGAAATCGAGACTCATCAGACCAGGCAACGTTTTTCCAATCTTCTACTGTCCAATTTCGATAAGATTGTGCAAATTGTAGCCTCAGTTTCCTGTTCTTAGCTGAAAGGAGTGGCACCCGGTGTGGTCTTCTGCTGCTGTAGCCCATCTGCCTCAAAGTTTGACGTACTGTGCGTTCAGAGATGCTCTTCTGCCTACCTTGGTTGTAACGGGTGGCGATTTGAGTCACTGTTGCCTTTCTATCAGCTCGAAGCAGTCTGCCCATTCTCCTCTGACCTCTGGCATCAACAAGGCATTTCCGCCCACAGAACTGCCGCTCACTGGATGTTTTTTCTTTTTCGGACCATTCTCTGTAAACCCTAGAGATGGTTGTGCGTGAAAATCCCAGTAGATCAGCAGTTTCTGAAATACTCGACCAGCCCTTCTGGCACCAACAACCATGCCACGTTCAAAGGCACTCAAATCACCTTTCTTCCCCATACTGATGGTCGGTTGGAACTGCAGGAGATTGTCTTGACCATGTCTACATGCCTAAATGCACTGAGTTGCCGCCATGTCATTGACTGATTAGAAATTAAGTGTTAACGAGCAGTTGGACAGGTGTACCTAATAAAGTGGCCGGTGAGTGTATATGGCACAGTCTAAGCAAAGTACACACAATGCAGTGTCCATTCAAGCATGCTGCAATATCTGTTGGGTTCATATGGAAATCTGGGGCCTATAAGAGAACAATACTGTATCACACGGTGGTTATACTATGGATTCATACTAATCAAATGTGCACATTTTACACGTCTCTTGTACATAACCCTAATGTGTCTGAGTCTGATTTTGTTTCTCTATACATAAAACTCCACTTTATCCTGTAGCTGTGATTATGACATACCCTCTATTATAGGCTCTTCTAACACACACTGGATAAAGTCTTAATCTTCAGCCCTGACAAATGTTGGAAATAAAGCAATGGCGGCTATAAAGCATGCTGTGAAGCTAAGGTCAGAGACGTCCATCAGTCAGTGACAGCAGTTTTAGGGCTGCGATTATTCTAATTATCATATAATAAAGCAATTAATCCTTCCACATACATCGCCAGACATGTGAATCCCACTGGGCTTGCTTCTCCTCTAGCTGCGTGGACCCTGGGCTATTGAGGTCATATTTTCGGCATGAAATTTCCTGCAGGCAAAAACTGAGCTATCCCGGCAGCTCATGTGGTCTAGCAAAAAGTTGGTAGAATAACACAAAAAAGTTCAACCAATGGATAGTAAAAAAAAATACAAACTGGCCATAATATAGCTAGAGGTTAGCTTGAAAAAGGTGGTTTATCCACTGAAACGTCGCACTTTGGAATAAAGACACACTGCTTTATACAACAATCTGGAGTGCTGCCTATTCCTTGGATTATAAATGTTAGCCGACAGAGATTTCCTCAACTTTCTATACACGCATCTCCTTTATAATTCCATGGATACAGGTGCAGAGAACAAGGAATCGTGGGAAAAACAGAATTATTTGTTACATACCACCGAAACCTTGTCAGTACATAGCAGAACCTCAACCTGTTTCTTAGAGGACCTCTTCCCCATCCCTTATCATTCTCTTACTCTGAACACAAATAAATGCAGACCTGAATGGTTAAGCTGAAGATTATAGGAGTATTTCTAATCCATTATGTGACCCTAAGGTACCTCGCTCAGAAATCTCCAAGATACTTAGAAAGGCAGTGCCATACAATATGCCTGAGCTTGACATTTCTACATAAGCATTTACACATTAACACATGGACCAGTCTGGTCATCCCAGTAATGACATACATTATATCATTTCTAATATGTTCTTATATAACTCTTTAAAATCTGTCAGATCATCTAAAAACCTAGCCTGCAGATGACAGCTGTCATGTGTGGCTACACTGGCACTGGGATTGCCATGTTGGCGCTTAACTAAGTGACAGATTGGAGACAATGCCAGGCTCCACAAATTTCAGGAGAAAATCTTTTTGTTATACCCTGTAAAACATTTTTATAAGCTGTGGTATGATAACTGTATTCCCTTGCCTTTTCTTTGGGTCAAAACAATAACCTATAAGAAGACCTCAATATCTATAGGTAAGTAAAACTTTCCAAACCTAAGGCTCATTTCACACTACCATTCCTTACCTTCTTAAAAAAGGATAGGATGAAGGCTTAACATATGAATTAAAAATCCCATTAACATCAATGTAAATTGTATGTCATCCGTTATGTTCAATTTAGACAGGTATCCATTATCCATGCATTTTCTGGATGGAAAAATATGAAGGAGGCTGCAGTACTTTTCCTCAGTTTAAAAAAAATGCATGGAAAACGCATACCTGCCAGCCTGACCATAACAGATGATAAGGAAGGTAAGGAACGGTAGTGTGAATTTTGCTAGAAGTTATCGAATAAGGACTACAGAGCAAATAGTTGTAAGCTCTAAGAGTCGTATGTAACTGGAATACTGAATGACAATAACAGGGTAATATAAAGCTGAAGGCTTGGTTCAGGGCCAGGCTGCAAGAAATAGATAGCGTTTACAAAAAGAGGGCTTCCTGCCCTCATTTACTAAGTTTTGGCCTCATGTTACTCTCTAATCCTAAATCAGTAGTGTGTCTATAAGAGCAGTAGTTGGTACATTCCATTGGCTTTATCTTAAATGGTTTGTCTCAAGAGGACATGCACTATTTATTGTGATAAATGTCCGATTCCTTGGAGTTGCACATTGGGACCCCTTTAATTACTAGAAAATAAACAGCGGAGTACAGCACCCATCTACCACTTATAGCCCTGTAGACAATAATTAGAGCAGCAGGGAGAACCAGTGACTATATCTCCCTTCAAACAGGGAGCTCAGGGTCCAGTTCTAGTGGTCACGAGGGGATAATAGTGGTAGAGCCTTCATCGATAAGATATCCTGTGCATAGTTCGAAAAAGGGCCTAAGTGCAATAACCCCTTTAAATATTCATACTATGTCTGCAATCTGATACGTGTGTGTAAAATGATGTAACATGTAATTTGTATACAAGCCAGTTATTGCTTTATGCATAATAGATGTCAGTTTTATGTGTACGGCCCTGTAGCCTTCTATTGGGCATCTTCCCAGTATGGTGCACCACAGTCCCTTTCTATTGACATGTTGGCCGGGCCGCAAACAACAGCATATAGCTTGTGGGTTGCGGCCTGCATGGGGCCTTCCAGCGCATTCGTGTGCATGGGGCCCAATACCATAGAGAGTGAAAAATAAATGAATGAGTCAAGGATACCATAAAAGTGTGCCACCTAGTGGAGAAAATGAGAAATCTCCTATTTCAAGGTTGAGGTTTGAGAAAAACTTCTAGAAGAATCTCTTCGCTGTTGGCTACACAGCTGGTAGACCCAGGGAGGGGTTAAGAAAATTGTGTACATCCGTTACAAGCAACCCATGGCCATGTATGAACACTGCCACTTCATTACTCTCAGATGTTGGAAATAAACCCATAGAGGGGGGATTTATCCGAAGTCTCTGAGAGCAAAACTGTTCTGGTTGCTCATAGCAACCTGTCAGAGCTCAGCTTTCATATTATAAACTGCTGTGGAAAAATGAAAGCTGAGCTCTGAGTGGTTATCATGAGCAACTAGAAGAGTTTTGCTCTCAGACACTTCTGATAAATGTCCTCAAATGGTTACTTGGCCCTGTAGATGAGCGATGGTTGGATGACTATGGAAACAAACGGACAATAAATGGTACTGATTTATGGAGTATGGACACCAAGTGATCTGAATAATCGTCATTACTATACAGCAATAAGACCCGATCCCATCACTTTTCTGTATACATGGATCTCAAATTGCATAAAGATCAATGAATACATTTTTACATATTAAATATTATGCATATTTCATAGCTTTCACATGATGATGTCTGGTCAAAATGTTTTAATTACCTGAATCATGAAAAGAGTTGAGTCCTCCAGTATGTATAGTACTTTCATCTCCATAAAAACAAGGGCCCAGTCCATAGATAGCAAGAAGTTACTATCATAAATACTAATACTGACGTTCTCTCACATTCACAGGAGTCACGAGGATCGATTGCGCCAACAAGATTTTCCCATAGATTTTTCATTTTTCACTTACCTGTTTGTACTTAAAAAATGAAAGATTCAATCTGATTGGTTGCTAAAGGCGACATATTGTACAAGGGAGCCATTATATCCACATTCTCCCTATAATTATCCCTTTCCTATTGTTATTGTGTTTTAGGTGCATATGGACAGTGACATACGCCAAGCACCAAGCTATTAGTCTAGATTCCCCATGGATTCAATCCCCTTTGAAATCAAACATATAAGGTTCCTCCTTCCTTTTAGACCTGGTATTGGGAAAAATGTATTACAAACCAACCTCCCCACCCCCTTCCTCCCCGGGCCTTTAACAAAAATGTTAAAGGTGATTCGCAGTACCCGGACTGACCACTGATCAGAGAACGGAGCTGTCTATTTCCTGTTATCTTCTGAGACAGGCTGATCTGTAGGATTGATGAGGGTTTCACTCCCACCAATCCGATACAAAGGATCTATTCTATCAGTATTTTTAGCCAAAAATCCCCCTTTACCCATGTAGCAGCTTCTCATGTAATTACATTAGTATATGGCATTTCTGGAATCCATGCAGCAAGGGGACAATCTCTTAAATACCAAAAAAACATATTCTGCTTAAAAATATGTAGCACATGCTGAAAAACATGCAGTTTTCACACACATCAGACTGTGTGAAAGGGGCCCTTATCTTTATATTTCAGTTCATATACTGTATGTGTAATAATACGCTAGTGGCCCATGGGCTTCTGCACATCCTGAATCTGTGTATATCACCGACAGGTAACGTCTATTATAAAAAAAGTATTTGAATATCTTTCAGGGAGTAGAAATAGAAGACTGTACATCACTACTTGTATCAGCTACAACCGACACGTGTGAGACAGATGGAATGGCTGCTCCGAGCATGGGAAGAACAATAGACTGCTATACATGACAAAATGCACAGGTGCGTTATGGGAAAATCTCCTATAGACACTTAGCAATCGGCCAATAATCGAATAGAAGATAGTAGGCCCCAATAATACAATGCGAATATCAGATCACACGTATAATTTCCTTTTTTTCTTTGCCTATTCATGTCATTGCGTTTTTTATGTAATTCCTCAATTCTGCTACAAATTACTAGATTGCATCTCATTGCTTTCCCTGCAGCAAATCTAATGCTTTGATAACATGGAAATAAAACCCATTATTAAATGCTCTGTACTACACAAAGGGAAAAAGAAAGCACTGCCAAAGCCAGGGACAAGAGAGGAGACACAGACTGTCCCCTTGTGTATTCCCGAGGAGGGGGGAGGGAGGAACAAAACACTAAATGCTTAGGGAGAGTAAACTACCAACAGATGTGGTGGAGGGGGCTCTGTGTACAAGCGTTTTGGGGGCTAGCAGAGAAACAAAAGCCGGGATTGATGGAGCCAGGGAGGGCGCAGTCAGGGCTGGTGTGTGAGAGGGATGGAGGAACATCTGCAAAGTGTGGAGGACTGCGCTGCAAGGGGTGTGTCCACGCACAATATAATGAGAAAATAGCCAAAGAAAACCACAGCACAATACAAGCCAGCCCCGGCCAAACCATTGTTATATAGTATGCTAGTTGTCAGGGTTAAAAACAGCTTCCTATTGACACAAAATAAGAGTACAGCGCCTGGCTGTACCTCATACAGGATCCCTGAACCTCATAGCAAATACAGAAAGAATTAGAACAAGGCGGTAAAATTTCTCCAAAATTAGCAATGCCGCCAGGCGGGCATGTTCACATATGCACAGACCCCTGTGAAATTCCTGTACCCTGCCTCCTGCATAGTAAGGGCATGCAATGCCAACGCCCCACAGGAGCCATGCTCGCTGCTGATGCCAGATCTGCTGTACAGAAGTGACCTGTCCATATTACAAGCTGGCAGTACTATGTTTATCATGATTATGCCACCCTCTTATGTGCGCACAGGCTTCAGATAGCCGGCATTGCTCTGCTTCTCACTGAGGATGATAATCAAGAGATAAAGGCAATCAGAAAAGACAAAATATTGCATCCACCCCATCAGCACATTGTATGCATAGGTTGCATGCTGGCGGCAGGCTATACACCAGACATACTGACATGTAAGAGCATATTTTTATAGAAGCAAATGTGCAGACAATGCACTGAATACAGGAGGGTAGAAGCCCCCTCCTGTCACTAGGATGCTACAGAAGGATGGAGATGCCACACCTCACCCGGCGTGTGCCACCAGCTCTATATACACTGTCACCTTTATACACTGCATGGTCATTGTCAAATGAAGTCTATGGCGGGGGAGGGGTTAAACTATGTGTCAGATGTCATTTTTCCTAAAAATCATAAGCATAAGCGATCACACCCTTTTTGTTCAATGGACCCCCACCTGTCTATCATATTGTAAAATAGAAATGGTCATTTTAAAGTCTACAGAATGATATAATAATCATAACCTTAATATATATATATATATTTACAGATGATATATAGATGCAAAACATCAGTAGATAGCTCAGTTATTATATATGTATATATACCATTTTCCTAATGGTTTGTGCATAGGAGCTATAGGTGACATCATAGACACCTAGTAATGTCCATATCACTTTCATATAAATACTGAAGTGTCAATCAGGCGATGCCAGTAGTGAGGCTATTAGGGCTGGAGCTGGCCCTGTATGTGCGGTGCTGGGTGTGAGGTGATCGGTACCTGGCCGGTGCTATCCTGCCGCTGCTGGCCTGGGCTGCTGTCTCCTTGGTCCGCAGAGCTGGAGGAGCGGGGACGAGCGGCGGCGGGGACGAGCAGACGAGCTGTCAGGAGAGCGGGGTCACGTGATAGGAGGAGGGGGGGCGGCTGTCACCAGTGACCGGGGGAGAGAAGGCTGAGCCCGGGTGGGGATTACCGGACAGCGGGACACTCATTGCAGGAGGAGTGCTCACCCAGGCATATGTATCCACCTGCCCCCATTATCATGTGTCCTCTGTGGTGTGTTCTTTACTATCTATCATATCTATCCGCTAAGGAATCTGGGAAAGTTGAGTGGCCTCCATGAGCATTATGCTGCTCTCCTCCTTGTCATACAGAGCAGTCTGATACTAGAAGAAGACGTATTATAACACCTGGCTTATTTCATCTCATTTCATGTCAGCCCCTGCGTGACCCAGATGAGATCTCTGAACTACAACTCCCAGCATGCCCCGCTCCTGCAGCGGTTTCCTTCTGTGCTGAACGTCAGCTCTGCGCTGTAATGAGATGGGTCCCCACAATAGTACAAACTGCCATAAGTCTCCCCAATGCTAATGCTCCAGCTGTACATGTGTTGGGGAACTACAGCTCCCAGCAGACCCTGACAGCCGCTGGCATGCTGGGAGTTGAAGTTGGACAACAGGTTGCTATTTAGCTACTTAGAATACAACTCACCGTCCTGTACCGTAACACAGGCGGGGAGCAGTCGTGCCCGCGCTTATGTGAGCTAGAGAAAAAAACAACCTTCTCCTAGACATGTAGCACTCAGCTCCGCTCCCCAAAATGCGCGCTCCCTGCAGTGGGCGGGGCTGGCCGTGAACGCCACTTAGCGGGAGCGCGCTTCCCTGGTCCTGCGGCTGCGGCTGGTGGTTGCCATAGAGACAGGATCAGCAGCAGCAGCAGCTCCATCCCTCCCCCTACAGCCTGATCCTTTGTGTGAGGGATGTGTCTGAGGCGCCCACCCTGATGGGAGAAAGATTCTTCCCAGGGTGTGATGATGTCAGCTGCTAAAGCTCAAGGATCATAAAAAGAAATGATCACTGTATTAAGTTGTTATAAAGAATCATTATGAGGGATCGGGTGGAGGATGTTATCTGAATTTTTGAGGTTAAATTCCCTGCTTTCTCTTCATGTATTGGAAAAATAAAGCCACATACTCATGGTCTGTGCTCCCACAATATCCTATCATTATGTTTCTCTACGTTTTTTCATTTATGATCTGTTCTGAACTGAGCTGACACATCATTGGTCACAATGGATCCCTCTGCGCTGGTCAGTTTCTTTTTGCTAGATTTTTTTTCCCAATAATAAATGACAATCTGTCCATCACATTCACAAATGTTAGCGTATCGTTAGCACTTGTATTATTTTCCCCTTTCCGCCACCTCCATACCAGGGGGGGGGGGGCGTGGAGGGGCATAAAGCGGGGGAGTGGTCCGTCACGCGGAGTTCCTGTCCTCTCAACAGGCATACAAGCTGTGACTTTTGCATGATTTCCGGTGCAGAGGCCTGAAATTGAAACTTTTTCCCCTATACACCAGTTGGGCAGGGAGGTGCTACACCGTGCAGTGGGCCGGAGCAGGGTGATGCTACCCCACATCTGTGCAAAGCCTATAACCTGCACCCATCCCTTAGCGCAGGCAATGGGCAATTCTACACCAGGTCTGAACTGGTATAGAAGAGCTCTGCTGGTGAGCGTCAAGGGCAGGGCCAGCATCATACGCTTGCGCTCTTAGCGCCAGCTTATGATCGATGTCCCCCAAACTGTATAGTGCATATAAATTATAAACACATATATTATATATACATAATATTGGGGCACATTTACTAACAGTAGTGTAAAGTGTTTGCCTGTGTACAATGCAGGGTGCGCCAGATTCCTGATTTCTGGCACTCTCTGCACTGCCCCGACAGACTTAACAAAGTGCACCATTGCAACAGACTTTATGTGTATAAATGTGGCGTATGGTCTGAATGAGCACTGGAACACCCCTTAATTTGTGTCGCATAATGCCTATTGCAGCTGCACCACAAAATGGTTGCGTGCGTGCGATGCAGACACTACTAAATACTTGTGTATGCAGTTGGCCCATAAAAGAACATGCAAAGTCCACCAGAAAACTGGCGCACGGCCCAGAAAATGTGCCCCAATATACTTAGACTAAAAGTATATGCACATCCTATATACACATACTGCATATACATACTTATAGCACATCCACACATACACAAAGTATATAGGCATCATACATACAATATATACATACCATACATCATATACACACAAACAGAATATACACATGCAGATACACACACATACACACCATTAACACATATATACACCAGCATACTTACCAGAAGATCTATCTTCTCTACGTGGGCGGCACTCTTCTTCTCCACCATGCTCTCCACTGGTCGAGGTTGGCCTTTGGATCATGTCAGGTTCCTGGCAGGGGCAGGGACAGACCACGCTCCCTCCTCTCTGTATGCACAGGGGCCAGGACTGCATAAAATTTGTAATTTCACTCCCTCCTCTTATCAGCCGGGCTCCTGTAAAGATGTTTCATTGTAGCGCATGACAAATGAAAATTGCCCATGACACAGGTACTACGGGCCCCTGGACCTCGAGGCCCTGGCTGCTACGGCTATAGTTACGCCCCTGCCTATAACTCATCCTGTGTATTTCTATTACGCAAACCCTTAATCTGCCGACATCTGGACAGTGATAATCAGTGAGGACATTTAGAAACCCCTTCTCTTTGCTGTGTCTCTTAACATGGTATGGCTAATGTCTCATTCCTCTAATCTTTTAGGATTCAAGCAATAACTCAGACAGGAATATGAATACATTTGACTCTTGCAATAATTAAAGTTAACCCTGCTCAAAAATTCAGTGATGATGTTTTATTGCAATAAAATAGGTTAGTTACTACACTTTCATGTTTAGAAAATACAGGTCCTTTGTTGAATGTTTAGGGACTGATTGTAAAAGATCCCTAATGTCCCGTGGCATCTAGCTCTTTTGACTGTTAGGAAAAGGTTGAGTGCCAAGGCTGGATGGCATTCCTGGCACCAGTTGTCTTGCATTTAAACAATACAAGACACCGGGTGCTGGTTACCGTTTGCATGCATTTCCATGTGATCGGGCCGTGGCATGCGGCGTTGTGCTTTGATTCCGCTTTTAACACAGTCAGAGTGCTACGTATGACAGCACCCTTTAGGATATTGGTGGGATACAGCCCCTGCCACTCCTGAAAAAGAGATAACCCAGGACAAGGGTTCTTGCACACTGTGTCCCTTAGGGATCCATGGTAAAATATATATTTTCTACATGAATTCTCTATTTTCTACAGTGTCTGTTACACTTTTCAAGTCTTCATTGATATAATGGGGTCTGGTGGGTGTGGACAGTGGGTAATACATGGTTAATGGCTATACATGGTTAATGATATTTATTATAATATATTATGCTATATTAGTGTTATATTATATATTATATTATGTTTTCCAGAACTGAAGCCACTTTCCATTCCATTCTGGTTCTTAAAGGTTTATGATGGATCATATGACAGGTCATATGAAAATGATTTGTTTTCATCAAACAATCCTTAACCCCTTCAGGATGTAGCCTGTTTGTACGTTAAGGCTCAGTCTTTTCTTAAAAAAATTTACCAGTGTCTCTTCCGGTGGTAATAACTTTTCAACACTTTAACATATCCCTGTGATTTTGAAATGTTTTTTTTTGTATGAGACATTGGGGGAATTTATAAATGCACTTACGCCACAATTCTGGTGTTTTTGCGCCACATTTATCAAGGCTTTTAGACTAGCAAAAGGCTAGTGTTTTCCAGCTAGAAACAGGCATAACCTGAGAAACATGGGGGCACATTTACTTACCTTCTTCCTTGGAGTACACAGAAAGTGCATTGTCCGTTGAAATGCCATAATTCACTAAGATTGTGCGCCCAATATCCTGAATGTGTCGCTTCCCCGCTCAGGTCTGCCAGAGTTCACCTTCTTCTTCCTGGTGTATGTAAGTGCATTGACTTGCAACATAATTTGAAACTTAAATCCTGCGCTCAGTCCAAATCAGTCGGATCGTCCGGCCCACCCCCCAATTTCTGTTGCATGAAAGCAGGCGCAGCAACGCCACAATACGATTGCTTGCAACACATTCCCTGTGCAAACCCCTTTTTAAATACCTGTCAAAGCTGTGAAAATCCCGAAAACAGCGAACAAACCGACGAAAGTGTGAAAAAAGCGCCATTGTTAAATCCTCCCCTCATTGTAGTTTATGTTAGTAGTATAATTTCACTGATCGGTGACTTTTTTTTGGGGGGGGGGTAAAAATTCAATAATTTAGGACAAATTTTTAAAAACTACTTTTTTTAAGTTTAAAATGTTCTACTTTTTAGACAAAAAGTCATAAAACTATTTTTTTTGTAGAAACCTTTTGCCATTCATCTTCTTTATATTTCAATAACAGTAAAAACCCTTAAAGGAAACCTACCACTTGAAGTGGCAGGTTTCAGATGGAAATACCGAGCACCAGCTCAGGGTGAGCTGGTGCCGGAGCTTATTTTTGTTAGTGTTTTAAACCACTTTTTAAACTTGATAGCACATTGTAATGCATGGGTTAACCCGAAGTAGCCTCGGGTCTTCGTGAGACCCGAGGTTACCATGGCGACGGATCGCCGCTCCCCGATGACGTCACGGGGAGCGGCGATCCTCGAAAAGATGGCGGCGCCCATGCGCCGCCATCCTTTTGAAGCCACCGGCAGCATTGCCGGCGGCGATCGAGGTGAAAACACCCGGGATCGGTGCTAGCACCGATCGCGGGTGTTACCGGTAAGCCTTTGCTGCAATATGCAGAAAAGACTTACCGGCTATGGAGAGGGCTCAGCGCGTGAGCCCTCTCCATGCACCCGCGGCCGATCCGTGACGTGCTATTACGTCACGGGTCGTAAACGGGTTAAGCTGTGCATAGTACATCAGGGTAAAATCTACATCTAAAGGTTCAGGGATGTGTTATAAATACTGAAGCATCTTTCATACATAGTCCTGGTTTATCTGGGAATGTTTCACAATGGTAAATGATCTCCTTCCAGATTCCTGTTTTGGAGCACACCCGGACCTTTTTTGTGTCCTTACCTCCTTGACAGTTTGGGGAACTTCTCCTGGAAAGTGCTGCCCTGGTACAATACGTGTTGTGGCCTCGCTTCCAGAAGTGCTAGCACTCCCCCCTTCTTGGTCTCTAAAAAGAAAATACGTAATAACCACCTCTTGAAATTCCAGGAAAGTTCCCCTCTGGCCTGAACCTCGATGTAACACATAAGCATTATACAGTGCCATCTGCATGATGTGCATGGCCAGCTTCTTGTACCATACCCGCAACTTCTGCATGGAGTTGTATGGCTGAAGCACCTGGTCCAACAAGCCAGCTGTTCGGCTTGGGGGTTTCTGCACTGGTACCTCGTACTGGAACAGGGGTGGAGGTGTGCCCATGTATTGTTGTTAATACAAGGACCTCTCTTATGTCCTTGTACTTAACATACAATACAGAGTCGCTGCATTGTGCCCTGCTCTTGTGCCTTCTAATTTATTCCCCTAGCAGAGACTTTGGGAGACTTCTCTGATTTCTGCGTACAGTGCCGCATGCCGCAGTATTTCTTGAAAAGGGTAGTGCTGGTGTAGAAATTGTCCAGGTAGAGGTGGTAGCCCTGGTCCAGCAGTTGGTGCACCAAATCGAACACTATCTTTGCAGTAATGCCCAAGAAGGAGGGGGGGGGCATAGTGAAGACACTATAGTGGAGTCCTTCCCTTCATATACCCTGAACTTGTATGTATACCCTGATGTACATTCGCACAGCTTATATATCTTCACGCCATACCTTGACCTCTTATTGGGCAGGTACTGGCGGAATTGAAGTTTCCCTTTTCAAATGTACCAGGGACTCGTCTATGGCCACTTGTTTGGCGGGGGTATATGCAGGGGCGCACCTGCCATGAGGCGAGTTGAGCATCTCGCCTCAGGCGGCAAACTTCCTGCGCGACGAGGGGGCGGAACCGTGCCCCCACTCCCTGCCGGCTGGCATCGAGTTCCCCGCCAGCGCAGGCACCGTGCATCCAACCCCCGCCTGCATCGAACTCCCACCCGCCGAACGGGACTGTTGCAGCCCTCCGTGTGGCACCATGCTCCCCGCCGGCACTGTGCTTCCGGTCCACCAGCACTCTAGAGCTCCGTCCAGCACCTGGTTCCGGCCACCAGCCGACACTCCCGCTCTCCGCATACCTCAGCTAACTTCCGCTCCCCCCACCCCGCCGCTCTCCGCTCCCCGCTCCAAAAGTTGTCGGCGCCAATCCCTCCCCCTCCTGCCCCCGCGGTCCCAGCTCTCCCCCCTCAACCCTCGCTCCCAACTCCGAACACCGAAACACCCCGCCTCCACCCCCCCCCCGGCTCCGACCCCGGCGCTCGGCTCCATCCAAACACACCCCCCCCCCCCCCCCGGTCTCGGCTCCCGGCTCCCGGCTCCCGGCTCCCGGCTCCGATCCCCCCCCCTCCAAGCCGCCCGACAAACCCGTCCGCGGCCTGCCTCAACGATTATGGTAAGTATGTAGCTACTA
Source organism: Engystomops pustulosus (assembly GCF_040894005.1). Lineage (NCBI taxonomy): Eukaryota > Metazoa > Chordata > Amphibia > Anura > Leptodactylidae > Engystomops > Engystomops pustulosus. Next base: position 132,714,448 of record NC_092416.1, on the reverse strand, counting down.
TATATTTAGATGCATCTCTGTATTTATGTATATTCTGTACAGTGTGTATGTATGTGTATGTATACTGTATGACTGTATATACGTGTGTGTACACTGTGTGAGTGTGGGTATATGCATGCTATATGACTGTATATGCTGTATATATGTGTATCTGCTGTATGAGTGTGTATACTGTATTACTGTATATATATATATATATATATATATATATATATATATATATATATAGCGGCACACGTTATTTAATATACAATACACATAACGTGTCGCCCTATACCATATTATACATACAGCATGCCTCCATTTAGTATATAATACACACGGCTTGCCTCCATATAGTATATTTTACATATTATATGGTATATGGTGGCACGCTGTATGTATTATATGGTATATGGGGGCACGCTGTATGTATTATATGGTATATGGGGGCACGCTGTATGTATTATATGGTATATGGAGGCACGCTGTATGTATTATATGGTATGTGGCGGCACGCTGTATATATTATATGGTATATGGAGGCACGCTGTATGTATTATATGGTATATGGCGGCACACTGTATGTATTATATGGTATATGGGGGCACGCTGTATGTATTATATGGTATATGGCCGCACGCTGTATGTATTATATAGTATATGGCGGCACAGTGTATGTATTATATGGTATATGGTGGCACGCTGTATGTATTATATGGTATATGGAGGCACGCTGTATGTATTATATGGTATATGGGGGCACACTGTATGTATTATATGGTATATGGCTGCACGCTGTATGTATTATATGGTATATGGCTGCACACTGTATGTATTATATGGTATATGGCCGCACGCTGTATGTATTATATGGTATATGGCGGCACGCTGTGTGTATTATATGGTATATGGAGGCACGCTGTATGTATTATATGGTATATGGAGGCACGCTGTATGTATTATATGGTATATGGTGGCACGCTGTATGTATTATATGGTATATGGCGGCACGCTGTATGTATTATATGGTATATGGGGGCACGCTGTATGTATTATATGGTATATGGGGGCACGCTGTATGTATTATATGGTATATGGCGGCACGCTGTATGTATTATATGGTATATGGGGGCACACTGTATGTATTATATGGTATATGGCCGCACACTGTATGTATTATATGGTATATGGCGGCACGCTGTATGTATTATATGGTATATGGCGGCACACTGTATGTATTATATGGTATATGGCGCCACGCTGTATGTATTATATGGTATATGGGGGCACGCTATATGTATTATATGGTATATGGCGCCACGCTATATGTATTATGTGGTATATGGCGGCATGCTGTATGTATTATATGGTATATGGCCGCACACTGTATGTATTATATGGTATATGGCGCCACGCTGTATGTATTATATGGTATATGGGGGCACGCTATATGTATTATATGGTATATGGCGCCACGCTATATGTATTATGTGGTATATGGCGGCATGCTGTATGTATTATATGGTATATGGCCGCACACTGTATGTATTATATGGTATATGGCGGCACACTGTATGTATTATATGGTATATGGCGCCACGCTGTATGTATTATATGGTATATGGGGGCACGCTATATGTATTATATGGTATATGGCGCCACGCTATATGTATTATGTGGTATATGGCGGCATGCTGTATGTATTATATGGTATATGGCCGCACACTGTATGTATTATATGGTATATGGCGGCACACTGTATGTATTATATGGTATATGGCCGCACACTGTATGTATTATATGGTATATGGCGGCACACTGTATGTATTATATGGTATATGGCCGCACACTGTATGTATTATTTGGTATATGGCCGCACACTGGACCTATTATATATTACATGGGGGGGGGGGGGCGCCGGATGTATTTTATAATATATGGTGGCATGATGGATTGATTTTATATTATATGGCGGATTGTTGTATGTATTTTGTTCTTTGTGGTAGCTCGCTGTGATTATTATATAGTACACGGAGGGATGCTCTATGTATTTTGCATTGCTTTATTTTCAAATTAAACCAATATGATTGTGTCTGGTCTTGACACTCCTTGATATATTACATATATGGAGTGGGGGGGGGGGGGGGCGTCTTTTTATAGCTCGCCTCAGGCAGCAGAAAGGCTAGGTGCACCCCTGGGTATATGCCTGGGCGAACTTGGCACTAAAATGGTCTAATATGGGCCTGACCTTAAAAGGGTATTCCCACGAAGACAAGTTTCTTATATATACTTATATATAATTCTCTAATTCACTGTTATTAACAAAAATGCAACATTTCACAGATATAATTCCAACCTGTCTCTATCAGTCCTGGTGTACACAATTCCAGTTGCCCTGTAACTTCTGACTTTAGAGTCAGGCTGCCATCTTGGATTTGTATTTGACAGTGTGCAGATGAGACTTCTGTCTCTCTCTCTGCTTTGTGCCTCTAGCCGGGCCCCCTGCAGTACAATGTCAGAAGCCAATGAAAGTGTATATACACCTGTACCCTGATAATGTAACCACACTGTCATCCCATAGAACGGCACTGAGCAGCCGAGGGAGTGATAGGAGCTAAAACAGCAATAACACTGAGTAAAATTGTAAAGTAATAGTAACAGAATGAGCATGCTGAATAACACAGTGTACTACATCTGTATTACACTGTGATATATGTACAGGTTTTAATTCTTGTAAATGTATGAAAATATTATAAAACCTATACAAAGCTATACAAATCCGTTTTTCACTAATTTCACTGCATTCGAAATGCTTTACTCGCTTCCTAGTACATGCCATGGAATATTAAATACCAGCAATATGGACGTAAATTTGTTGTGCCGAAAACAAGCCCTCACACAGCTCTTTATATGGAAAAATTAAAAAATATATAGATTTTTGAAGTTGGGGAGTGAAAAATGAAAATGCAAAAACGGCGTTAAGACTACCACCATATAATAGAATTGATAGACATATCCTGACTTTCTGTTCATCATATTTTCATCAGTCAAATTTCTTCTATATTTATATGATGGGATCTCTTCTTCCATCTAATCGTTTTTTCCATTATACTGACCTTTAATATGCTGTGCATTGCTCCAATGAATAGTATTCTCTGTTCTCTAAGACTGAGCTTTCTCTTTCATCTCTAGATGGTTTCAATGAGCTTTATTCAGGAAAATTTCAGATCATGATGAAGAATGAAAAGTGGAATAATACAATAGTACAGTAGTAGTCGTGGTATTGTTGTAGTAGTGTTTAAAGGGAACCAGTCAGCAGAACTTCATAAACCATTACCAGTATGTTATTAAGCAGCTAAACACCTTCCAAAACTTCATTTTCCATGTTTCTTTCATGGTCTGGTAGTGTGGAATCATTAAGAAAATCAACTTTGAAGTGAGATGTTTATACCACCAGTTTACATCTTACTTTAATGTTAATTTTTGGATCATGCTACCGTGCTGGGCCATAACAGAACCATGATGTGAAAGCTGTTAAGCTGCATGACAACATACTTGTAAGGGTTCATCAGGTCAATTTATCCTGACAGGTTCCCTTTAAGTATATAGCAGTAGTAAAACTAGTGGTAGTGGGATACAGAGACATAACTTGAAACTAGGGCGCTATACTGCCAAAAGTGCAACGAGGACTGACCTAACATGTACTATTCATATCACAGGATATATCTACTTATTTGGCAGTGGAACTAGTGGTATCACTGGGGCCCTATCTGATCACAGTAGAAGGACAAGTTATTCAAATTTCTTACATTCTTTTAGTCTAATTCTCTGTTTTTAATTTACGAATAGATTGGAATAGATTGCCTGGACTGAAAAACTGGTCTAAGGCTAGATTCACATCTTGTCTTGCACACAGAAAGCATTTTTAAACCAAAAAGGGGGATCCATAAGTGAGCTATAGGTATATACATTCATGTCTATGGACACCACAAATGGACATATACATTACACCTTCCTTGCCCTGTGTGCTGGGATTACTTTTATTTGGTCCAAAAATTTGTAGCCTGCTGCTTTTTTTTCTGTACACTTTTTCTGCAAGATCTTTCAATATGGCCTTGTCTATGGACAATGCATGCAGATTGTACGCATCCATCCATCTTATATTTATATTTGTCCAAATTTCCTTCAATAAAAAAAACATTATAAGGATGAGATAAAAAAATTAACATACTAACATACATATATATTCTTGGCCTATCAAAAGTAATGCAAGCAGCAGTATGTGATGTGCAGTTTGCCTGTGGAGTCTCCGGAGGGCGCCAGATTCATCAAAAGTGGTGCAGCCGCAACAAAAAACTGCCACAGACACTTTATAAATACATGTTCAAGCAGTTTGCATGTCCTTTTCAGCGCAAAGTCAGACAGAAAACTGGCGCAAACATATGAGACATGTAAGACACCACAACGGGGAGGTCATGGTATGTGCATACTACTGGCTAAAACAAGATGTGAATGTGAATAGTCTAAACTGGTCTTATACAGATGATGGGTATCAAGTTGTTTCATTTTTAGAAAAAGACAGCAGTATAAGGATAACCTTTCTTTATTATGCCTTTAAATAGTTTGTATACTAGAAAAAGTCCCTAGACAATTCTTCAAATCCTTTACATTCATATCGGTTGTTTAAGAAAGACAACCAAGTCAACCAACCACATTAATAGACATCAATAGATGTCTGAACAGATAGATAACTATACTATTTTTCATGGGTGTGTGAATGAGCGTGTAAGTTACCAGCAGGGGGCAGTGTTGCCCTGTCCTTGATGTCCACATTATAAGCAAGTGATGGATATTTATATTTGTAATGTATTGTACTTTCTTAAGTATAATATTTGGAATTAGAGAGTAAGTATATTTTGGTTACAATACACATAATTAAGTAAGTATATTATAAGTAAGTAAGTAAGTATAAGTAGCAATTTTAGTTGCACTTTTAACTGTCCTTTACAAGGACAGTTAAAGGATCGTTTTTATTGCTCAGCACCATCAGTGCATTAATTACTTAAGTTTGTTAAAAATATATATATTGATTTTCATGACATATAATTTGACTATACAGATTTGAGCATTGAATTGTGATATGCCAGGTCATGGTGTGCCACATATGTGCCCTTATTGTTCATGAACCTTTATTTCCAGAGAGAAGTTTGAATGCGCCCACGTGTTCACAATATTTTTAGCATTATTATATTTCAGTGTATATCCATCAAACTCATCATTATGATTATTTATTGATCTGGCTTTGCTCTAGTGCGCCCATGGAATTCTACAGAATGTTGGCTCAGGATTTCTAAATATGAGAAGCTAGAACATAATTTACACATTGCACATTCCTAATGAAAATTCATGCCACATAAGGTCTTGCCCTCTTTCATTGTTGGATATAGAAGTCTGGTGGATTAGGACTCCGGCTAAAATTATCTGCCCACTTTGACAATGTCCTTTATTTTGTAAAGAACAGATCTGTCCCAATGGGCAGGGGGCTTAACATGAAGTTGTGCTGTTATCAGACGTGTCTGGTGGGACGATGCAGACACAAAGCCTTCTTTGGTATGAAAGGTTTTTCTTATCTCACAAGTGGGGATGCTCTTCTACATTTACCAGCTATTTTTACCAAGGTAATGGGGCCTAGGAAAGTGACAAAACAGGCTATTGTTGGAGGGAAATGAATATTGTGTGAGTCATCGCCAATGAAAAGTTAATGTTAGATAATTGCAAAGCAAATACTTTTAAAAGTGTATAGATATATAAGAAGAACCTAGAACCTGCTCTATGATGGCTAATGTGATAGTAATGGTATAAAACAATAATAACGGCAAATAAGTAAAATAAAATGGTACACATGGCATTGTAGTGTAATATATAACTATAGGTAAACTTTAAAGGGTTTGTTCACTTTGACATTTTCTATGAAGATAAACTGACAGTTCTTTCCCATTGATATAATCTCAAACACTGAACTGAGTGAGTGTGTTTCTTTCCTTTGGAGTGCCTCTACGGGGCACAGTTCTAATTGTAATAAATAGCTTATCACAAATCCATGAACTTGTTAAGTCCTGCAGTTTGAGATTCACTCTTTATAGCACCTGAATAAAATATTTTAAAATGGCCTAAAAAGGACACCTATCACCTATCCTGGGAGGTGAGGTAATAGAAAGTGGCAAGGGAGGACAGGGAGAAAGCGCTAATAGTGTGACATCTTTGAGAGTAAATTTAGATGTAAAGGTTGAGTTGTGCTCACCGTATGCAGTTGTGCTTAGGATAGGCACAACACTATTTTTGGACTTCAGATAGATATTTTCAGGTTCTGCCTCCAAATAGAAATCTCCTGTGTAACGTCACCATACTATACAGGATATATGGATAAAGTTCTTTAGGGTGGTCTGATTGAATGGCGCACTCAGAGGTGAAGGCTAAAAGATTTTTATTATTATAGAATAATGGGAATTCCTATATGGGCGAATACCCATAGAGGTATCTATCTGTACCCTTGGCATCAGTCTTTTTCACTTGAGAAAGGGGTTCTTTTCCCCGAAAAGTGTTGTGATTCGAAGACCCATTATTCTATAATAATAAAAATCTTTTAGTCTTCACCTCTGAGTGCGCCATTCAATCAGACCACCCCCACAAACATTACCTGTCACATATATCATGTATATATCTTGACCTGCTTAGGTAATGTGCGTAACACTTCAACCTAACAATTACTGAGTATCCTTTGTGGTTGTATAGATCGCACCTTGTGTTGTGGTCTTTATTTTTCTTTTCCAGAGGTTTCCTTAGGAGACTCCTACTGACCTATTTACTATGAACATAGTTCTACAGGTCATTGGGTTCCAATGAGCATATTTCGACTTTCCTACCCTCCAGAGATGGACATAACTTGGGGACGAGTAGGATGACTGAATGTAATTTGGGCAGATACATATTGATAGGGATTTTTACATTGAATTGAAGGTTTGTAATAGAAAATGTAGGCTAACCTGTCCAGTTTGGGGTTCTGCACACAATCAATGGGAAAAGTAAGTACAAGGGCGGTAATAGCAGCTTGAGTAATGTTTCTCATAAAAGCTACATTTTTTTATTATCCAGAGGTCACTATATTCAAGTGAACCCCTTGTCTGACTGTAATATTATGTGTTGGCCACTCAAATTAATGGACAACTATTTGACACAATGATAACAGGTCACCAGAGCAGGGGCTGCTTTTGTAGACCAGTGCTCTGTAATGGCTCATACTCCCCACCATGATGATTATATGCCTTATGTACCATAAAAATCAAGCATGATAAACCAGGGGCACTTACTCATAGGCCCAAGCACTGTGACTGCGGTAATCTTATATTTGTTATCCATGGCCTATTTTCCTTTTAAAATCAACTGTTAAATGTATGCTCACCCCCAGCCTTTCCAATAGAAACCATTTAGGAGATTTATCATACGCGCTCCTGCACTAGCATGTATTAGCAGCCATGCCCCCTGCTATTTTTTAATAGCAAATAATTGCACTGAACAAGAATTTACAGTTATTTCACTGCTTCTGCGCCCGAAAACTGGCGTAGAAGCAGTGATAAGTCTCCTCCCATTAGTCTGCCCGGGGAATACTCTTCAGGAGGCTCCTGGATGCATCAATATAATGCTAAATACTAGCACATTGTAAAAATACAGTAAAATATGTTAGGTTTTGCAGTTGCAGCACATTTTATGGTCAGCAGACGACTTTACATTATAAAACTTACAACCGTAAATAAAAGACACAATTGCTATCTTTTTTGTGAAATTTATTTGGTGAAGATCACCAGGGGAAAAAAACATCTCAAATAATTTACAACAACAAATGTTATTTCATTAAAAGGCCATAGTCTTTATGAGAACTCCAGGATGTCACGGGTGGCTTTTGGACTGTGATGACTTTTCAGGTACTTTATGAACAAGTTAAATTAACTTCTTGGGGTCAGATGGTGATGGATGATTCACGCGGAACTGGAAAGATAGAAAACAAATTATAGTTCCTTCAAAGAGTCAAACATATGAATGAAATGATCTCTCAAACTGTGATCCAGTTTTAAACAGAGTCAGAAATAAAGTAAAATTGCTAAATACATACCATATTATCTTCAGCCAGCCATAATGTGCTTGATAAAAGCTAAGGAAGAGAAAGATTTCAATGAAAAGATGGTAACAAATTTTTTGATGGGATGTGTAATACTTTATCTCCCCTGCAGAGGCACTGCTGGATAACTAAAGACTTGCTAGCCAGATTAGCATCAAAACACTGGGGTCAGCTTCAACAAAAGATGCTGTGATCTATGTATCATTTAGGTAATTTTTAAGTAGTATCTTTTAAATAACATTAGATTAGGGAATATGAGTAATGATGAATATGAGGGATGGAAGAGGAACTCTGGAGAAGATCTGTGATAATGGGTCATTTAGAGTTGCATATAGAACTCTTGGTCGGAGAAGTACTTCTTTACTCAACACTATATAATACTAATGATTTATAGACATATTTAAGAATATAAATTACTTTGCTTTTACACAAAATGCTCCTTTTTGAATTCCCATTACTGAAACGTTTTAGTATGGGCCGTGGTTTACCTTCATAGTTAATACAGCCATTTGCATCCTCTTGTCCTGCAAGCAGCTGTTCAACTTCATTTTCCTGCAGCTTCTCCCCTGCAGGTGATAGAGAAAGATTGTGAGTAACAATAGCAGATTATAATATTTGGGAAGGCACCTAGAGCCCATGAGCTCCCAGATAGCTGTGCCTTAATGAACATACAACATAAGAAATAGTAGGCCATTATATATATGTTGTGAAAATATTGGGGCACATTTAGTTACCCATCCCGTCGCGATCCCTGAGGTCCGTTGTCCGACGATGATTTGGAGCTGCCGCGATTCACTAAGATTGTGTGTCCAATTTCCTGCATGTGTCGCTTCCCCGCTCAGGTCTGCCAGAGTTCACAATCTTCTTCGCGGTGTATGTTAGTGCATGGCTTGCAACACAATTCTGAATGTTAAATCCCGCTGTTAGTCCGAATCAGTCGGGTTGTCCGATGGCCGTGTGTCGCATGAAAGTCGGCTAGATTGCATCAAAGTCCGATTGCGCATGCCAAAAACCGCAGTTAAATGCAACGCAAAACAGAAAAGGTCGGAAAACCTTATGATGTTGTTGTATGATACTATGATTTAGTCAAAGCATGGGGATAGTTTACTCACGTTAACTGTTTATTTTTATTTTTCATATTTTTATTCAATAGTTACTGTATATTTTTTATTTGCATTCATATGAGATTCCCTTTTTCGTTATTTTTGTTATGTCATTATTTAAGTAATGTATAACACTATAGTTTAAATACTGGATATACTAGAATCACTCCCCAATGTACATTCTGCCAGAGCAGTTCATGAAGATATATGTAATAGGGAAAACATCTATTATTAGTTTCATCTGTACCTTACAGTATTTTATGGGGACCCAAACTTGGTGAACAGACCAGGGCCTTTGACACACATAATCTGTCTCCTCTCATTCACTGTAGAAATGAGTCAATACCAAGTTATTTCAATGCAGCATGTTATTTACCTAAGGTGGCCAAGACATGGCGCAATTCAGCTCCCATTACAGTGCCATTACTTTCTTTGTCAAAAACACGTAAGCCTTCTACAAAGTCCTCAAAGGAACCCTGGTCCTTATTTTTGGATATGTGCTGAAGCATTGGAAGGAAGGTCTCGAAATCAATGAGTTTAGTGTTCAGTTCTGAAACAAAGCAAATAATTTATTATAATCAACTTTCCAACCACTTAACAATAAGGGAACTGCCATGGGGTCACAAACTGTTCTCCCCCCCAAAAAAAAAATGATAGTTAACATGGAATGTTTCATATCTTTAGGTCTTGGCCTGGTTGCCAACAATTTCTAATCACACAGTGATCTAAGAAATACAGAGATGTATGATGTGTTATGTGTATCATTCCGAATGCTATATATTTACTAGATCTAGGCACAGACAGCTGGCAGGCTTTGAGTATTAAGTTATCAGCTATGTAGTCTTCGAGATGAGCAGCCTCTGGGATTTTCTGTACTCTGGCATTGACTGCATATAATGGATAACAACACACATACCACTGCTTAGTAAAATGTCAATGGCCCTCCCCTTGGTCAGTAGTAGGAATATGATGTTCAGTATTGGCATCTGGACTGCTAAGGGCATGGCCATGAGTTTGACTGACTGACCTTGTTTGTCCTTTCAATACTAGGAATTAAGTGATCCGGTCCCCCACAAATAGAGTGGTGTAATAACCACAATCCTTTAGAGCTGACAGTAGCCCTGTGCTTTCACCCACCTATTCTTCATAGCTCTGGGCTCGAGGGGGTTTAATCCCTTGTGCAGAAATAGAACAAGACACGATGCCAGGTGTGAGGGGCTGTGTATTTGCACCAAATGGAAGGTATGTCACATAGAGCCAAAATCTTTGGATGCACATATCAGTTTACCAAAGCGATACTATTTATAAGTTGGATTGTCTTATTCTGACTGTTGGTCCCATGTCTGGCATCTGGCCATTCTTCTTCTATATTCTATACAACATAACACAAATATGTTGTCATCTTTACATTGCACTGTAATGTCATAAACCTACCCTGTCATACCACTTGAGGTGGCATAGACCTCTCACCAAATTTTGAATCACTTCATTTCTAACAATATTCACAAAGCCTTGAAACCATATATGTTACAGCAAGAATGATATATACATTTTTTTAAATTTGTGGCAACTGCTCCTTTTAAGGAAATCTACCATCAATATTAAGCATGATAAACCTGGGACACTTACTCATACCGGTAGATCCAGGCGAAGTGACTGTGATAATCTTCTTATATTTGTTATCCATGGTTTCCTTCAAAAATCAACTTTTGAAATTATGCTAATAAACTTTAAGATTTACCAGAACCCAAATGTGCTGCTTACAGTGTGCAGGAGCACTTCCCTCCTTCCACTGTGTGCTGAAACTCCCTCTGCTGTAGTGAGATTACATCAGTCAGCAGGAGGGCTAAAGGAGCAGAGGAGAAAAGGGGAGATTTTTAATAGCCTGTGCAGCTACAGCACATTAGCATAATTTTAACAGTTGCTTTTGGGAGGAAGAGCCCATGGATAGCAAATATAAGAAGATTACCAAAATGAGTCAGTGTGAGTCATATGATTACCACATCCATGATCCAGTGTCCCTGGTTTATCATGCTGGATTTTGATGGTAGATTTCCTTTAAAAAAATGTATGTTACATTTTCAAATCATCCTTTGTAGAAATCAATATCTCATTAAGATAATAGACCAGCCCTTTCCATGTGCCCTGTTATACCATATGAACAAAGATGGTTTTACCAGAGCCAGTCAACTCCTCCTATTGCAGAAGCTCTGACATACAAACCCCATCATCATCAGCAAGTTCATGTAATGGAAAACATGTAGGCAATATGGTGTGCCCTGTTTTACTAATAATATTTCACACAGGTCAGAGTGGAGTTAACGAGACTTATTTTTCACTTACCTTCTGGTTTTGGTCTGCCCAGGACCTTCATTACTTCTGCATTGGTGGGATTCTGTCCCAGAGCCCTCAAAACATCACCACATTGCCCATATGTGATCTTCATTTCCCCACCTGGGGTGCGGTCAAACAGCTGGAAGGCCTCTTTGAATTCTGGGTGTAAAAGAGAAGAAAATTCTAGCAAATTCTATATTAATCAAACATTTTATATATTAATTTTACATAGAAAGAAAAAATATTTCAAAAGCTGTATAATTTTACTTGGACACATCGCCATTTTTTGATTCCGTTTAGAAGAGCATGGGGGCCACGGGCCGATCACATATGCGATTCTATGGAAATGCATGCGATCAGTAACTGGCACCCGGTGTCTTGTATTGTTTAAATACTAGTTACCAGGTGCTGTGTTTCGCATGTGTTTCTGTATTAAGGCATATGTGATCAGGCCGGGGCACACCCCTGTTTCATTCCGCTTTTAAGCAGAATCAAAGAAGTACCGTTCATGTGACCGCACACTTGGTTGTCCGCTGCATTTTTGCAAGGTATTCCTAAAGATCAATAGATATAGATCCCACATCTATCTGAAGAACAGAGGTCTCTTGTTGTTACAGTAAGTGTGCCTGTAAGTAACACAATGCTAGTGCCCATGGCCCAATCACATATTCGTTCCAAGTGAAATGTATGCAATCTGTAACCAGCACCCGCTATCTTGCATTTAAACAATACAAGACAATAGGTGCTGATTACCAGTCGCGGGAGGTTCACTGGAAGTGACTGCACCCTCTTGGGAGGTGGCTGTACATGTCTGGAATCTCTATTCTGTTCTAGGGATTTCTGTAGTTATAAAATAATCTGAAACTGAAAATAAATTTTTCTATGTTTTTTTTTCTAGAACAATGCAGGCATTGTCTGGTATTTCGGCCTAGTGAATGTCTACCTGACACAGCCCATGGAAATAAGTGGCAGTGTTTTGTAAGATAAAGGATACCCTTTTTCTAATCTGAAGAGACCCTGATATAAAATGTTATAGTACATATGGCCATTATCTAGTATTTCAACAGTGTAACCTCAGAAGCAGCTGAACAATATCACTTACCACTGCAATTAGTCTCTCTGGGTGTCCGGTTACTATTATATATGTTACATCTATATTAGAACCATCGTTCCGTCCATTCCACTGGACATTCCTTTCATTCCAGATCCTTTCCTTAGCAGTCTAATCCCCTAACAATGCTCAAGGTTTTGTCCAATATTAGAGTTTCATTCTTCCCATTTTTCCTTTGTGTTGGAAGATGGCAAAATATCACATCTAGAAAAGGTTCTCTAAAATTGACAGTCAATGTCCTATCCTAAGGCCATTAGATACTTTCTGTATCAATTCCTCACATATTTTTAGATCTCTGTGTGACATCACATGACCAAGGACAGATTTCTATCCACTACGAGTAAACATATAAGCATTCTATAGTAGTACAGTACATAATCTCCCAACGGGGCCTAGATGCAGGGAAGATATGTCCCTGGGTAATGGATGGGGAGCCCGTGGTGGTGATACAGCCGTATCCAGGGATCAGACTGAGGCAACGTTGTGCAAAATAACTCATGTTTTTTTATTGCAGGCAACGGTTTTGGTTACGATTTTGGTAACAGATTCCGGATTACTGGAGTGATCATGGAGAGTGTCCTCAGGAATGGTTCACCATCCTGGTAGTAGATGCAGGCTGGGATGGAGCTATGTCCAATCTGTGGATGCTGCAGCTATGAGTCTTCAGACTCTGGTACTGGGATAAGCTAAGTGTCAGTCTCCCTCTTCACTGTGTTCTGGAACCCAAGAGACCTAGCCCCTCCCTGTCCAGGGGTTTTGTTAACCTGGTCAGGTGGTGGCTAACTCCCCAATCACACTCCAGTGTACATGGTGGAATACAATTGGATAAAAACTTGCACCCTATTAACCATTACCTGTCTAGGCAGGATCGACCGCTGCTAATTGCCTCAGAATAATTGCGTAACCCCTAAGGCGAGTTGTGCAGCCTCACCTGCTGGGGAGACATAGATAGAGGCCCTTATCCACAAACACTCCTCTGCCAATACGTTGGCAGGGGTGTTGCAACAGCAAGCAGAGATATAGAAAACCTTGAGGAATGGATATAGAAAGCATTTTGAAAAAATTGTGTAAGTTTTCCTTTCCAAACCATATAAATTATTTGGCCATCAGGGTATGATACCATGACCACACATAGACCTTCTGATTTGAATATATAAATGGGAGCGGAGTTGAAACAAGGACACTGTTAGAATAGCCTATCTGAAGTTGCTGAGCTCCATTCTGCTATTTTTCTGTGTTGAGCCATTCATGGGCAGGTCAGTGATTCCTGTGAACAGTTGGGTTGCTGACCTACTCCAGATCATAGGACGAGAATGTGCTCTGCAGATTGAACTGGGGTCCTAAATTACTCTCTTTGTAGACTAGCATTACATTGTCTGATTTTGATGTTATTATGTATGTACTAATTTGCCAAACATGTTTTCAAGTCGGCCAATACACTCTGTGCTTGTTAAGGGAAGCAATAGGTTTAAAACTATTTCTGACAGAGTGAACCTTTAACATGGGCCATGCGACACACTTCTGTCTGACTTTGCATGCACGCCCTTTCAGTGGAGAAATTTGTGTCCCATGAAGAATAATGCAATCACGTCTTAAATACCTGTGCAAGCAGTTTGCACAGAAAAGAGGTGCAAAGTCCGCCAGAAAACTGGAAACTGTGCCCCAAAGTGTTTGGCCTCATTCACATGGTCACCTGGGGTGATGTATCGCAAATTTGCCGCAAATACACGTCCCCATAGACAGCAAAGGCTGCCCAGCGGCGGTACCAATCCGTGCCGTCCACGGGGAAAAGATACAGCATGCTCTATCTTTCCCCATGTGTGCGGCTGTGCGCCACTGTTCTCTATGGAGGGTGGAGGAGGTGCTGTGTGAATGTACCCTTTGGATGAGGGTGCTTTAACAAATTATTTTATTGAACCTAATATGATACATATACTATCACGTTGGGCCACATATGGATTTCCACAGTATAACATTCCACATAACAGAGTGTGCATCCTCAAAGTGCGACACACCGCCAGTTTGAAGACACAAACATACACAGAAACACATAAGGGGAAAAGGGAAAGCCAATCTAACAATAATACTAAAGATAAATACAGAGGTAAACGGATCATGATCTCATGTTAATGACACCTAAGTTCAGAACTCTGGTGAGTCTCTGAGGGTGAGGGTGCTTTTAGATATCTGCTGAAAGTTGTCTAATCTTAATGGCCACATAAAGGACTCTTTCACATTGGCGTTGGTTTTCACGTCCGTGGTTCAGTGATTTCCATAGATGCCTCACAAAGCTATTGATTTCTATAGACGTTTTGCATTGGCTTGTATTTTCAATGACCCGATGAAAAAATTGAAACCTGTCCTGTTTTTTTAATGGATGCAGTTCACAGAAGGCAATAGAAGTCTATGGGTCCTCAAAAGAAATTATGAAACATCCGTTTTTTGATGTGACTGAAAAACAGGTCTGATGTTTTCAAAGCAATGTTAAACCTTCAGTTTATTTTTGCGGACACGGAGACAGAACAGAGACAAAAACGAAAGGATGTGCAACTGAAGCTGAGCGCAAAATGTGAAAGAGCCCTAAACCTGTGAGCTAATTAACTATATGACCAGCTCTAAATGTTTCTATTTTAACTATAAAATTACCTTCAATCTGATCGGCAGTATACTCAATCTGTGGAAAAAGAAAAATGTAAGTTAGTATTAATAGAGTAAAAAAAAAAAAATATTCAATGGGTTTTACAATAAGCAAGCTGGCTTTTTAAGGAAAATGCTGGGAGCATTCTTAAGCCAAAAGACCCCTGTCATTGTCCACTGATAGCACAAACTTCTGGGTGTTGGTGTATTTCTGCACATTCCAAAAGTGATAATGAGATTTAAGGTTAAGCCTATGCATTTTGCCAGTCCACCTCAATGTCAGCTGTTGTGCAGTCCTGTTTATGCATATAGTACATTATATCATTGTCTAAGACTGCACGGGTGAACTATAGAAGGGGGATTCATTTAGGGATGCTAAATCTGCCAGGACAGCACATCTATTCTGCAATGTGCAGAGAGTGTTGTGTTCTTGATGATCACTTGTCATTATGACATTACATTTTTCTGATTGTTATTAAATGTCTCTATGTGATAGGACTTCCATGTACTTGTTGGCATATCTTGTTCATGGGCCAGCACATCTCTTGGCTATTAATCATGTGGCACGAGTTACTTTATGCCCATATAAACAGTAGAAAGGTTTCTATATTCAGATTGGCATCATTAACCATTTATGTTTGATAGTTGCGCTTTACACCAGCACACAAAGTACTCCTATATGATAGCACACAGATCACTAGGGATTCCAGGAGCTTGGTTCAGTATGAAACCTAATACCAGCTAAAGCAATTGACCAAATCTTGTTCTATTGGTAAGTGATTGGATGCTTCTAAATATATAGAGTGGTGTACTCTACAAAGACAATTGTGCCACCAAGTCTCATAAATGGTTAGGAAAATCTCAATGTTTTCAATGAATAAAAAAACCCTTCCATCTTTCATAATATATTCAACTATATTAATGCATCATCTTATATATGATAAGTAAACCACAGACATACAGATAGAGATACATAAATATACATTACCATTCATCAATCTTTGCCTTGTTCTACATGATGATTTCTTTTTGGTTTTGACTAACAAAGACTTGAGTACAGACTCCTAGTTACAGACAGACTTCTCTGCCCACTGTCACCTCTAGTGAAGCTCTCTGAGTGCTAGTAATTTACTGAACTTTACTGAACTCCATCCAATGATCAGCTGTATGGAGTATACAGCTTAGGATCCCACACCTGTACCTTGTCACTACAATTTCATTCCAGCTTAAAATTGCCACATGTAAATGATATAATCCATTTTTTTTAAAGATCTATACTGCTGCAATCAAGAAAACTTCAAGTCCAAATATAAAAGGCACCCTTCAAGGGGACATGCCACCTATCCATGTTTAGTAAGTTATTGCATTCCTAATCAACAACAATCTAGATTTTAAAATTCAATTTTCATGAATAAATTGATAAAAAAGCTTTTGCCAATTAGGGGTTTGTATTTAGGGCCACACTACATCGATGAGGGGAATGGTAATATTCATAGATAGCAAAAAGAAGCATCAGAATTGCCATATCATGGACAGTACGAGTGGTGACAAGTTATCTTTACCGGTTAGGAGAAATAATCACCTATTGACTGGATTACTGATATCTCCTGGATCACTGGGGGTCTGACCACCATGAAAAGCCATTATGAGGCACTTGTTTGCTCTTTCCTGCATTCTTAAGACAACAGCAAGAAGGAGGAATGGAGCAGTGCTCAAGCATCTCTTATGACACCGCTATCATAGACTATGGCACTGAAAACGTAGCTCAGCACATATCTGTGTGCATACGCTGGAGATCAGCTAAAGCTCCACTGATCAGACTTCCAGAAACCTAGCAGTTATGCAGTGGATAGTAAGTCTAAATCCCACTCAAAGGAAACTTGTCAAGAGGTTTTGGGACCCCGCATGTCTTTATTGACCAATGATTTCTTGTCAAACCTCCCAATCGTTAACAGTTTGCCTCAGGGTTGTATGAAAAAACTCATACATCCTACCAAGAGATGGATCTTATATATTCAATTTTCTCTTATTTTGTTACTCACATTACTCCAGTGAAACCAGGATAGCTATTCACTGCTTCACTGTGCATACACCAAGGGTCATGATTTTAGTTTACCATTTCATGACCTCCTAACTGGTCCCCTTAAAATACTGTATAAAGAAAATATTGAACCTATAAACTTTTCAATATACTTTATGTTTCAAGTCCTTATTATATATAAGATCTCTGTGACAATAAAAAATCTGTAAAAATCATTGTTTGTGTCATTCTAACTCACACATGCTGTATATTTCCTCATGGTACTGAATACTTACTGTGACACTCTTTGGATCAAATGCAGCCTCCTTTGGGGGCTCTGGTGCTGGAGGTGGTGGTGCTGCAGCTGGCTTGGGTGCCTCCTTCTTAGGCTCTGGCTTCTTGGGGGCCATGATGTGTGGGTGATAGGGCCTCTTGGGATGCAATGAATGAGATGGGAGAGGTGACAGAGCCAGGGTGGTCACTCAGCTCACTCTTATATCCAGGGAGAGAGAGCTGCGCTACTATAAAAGGAAGAGTGACAGAGATGTCCCACATGACAAGTATTCATCATTGTTATCAGTCCCGACCTACACTGAGATATTAACACTTGCCCTGCCAAATCACAGACCACCAGCTGGATAGCCAGAAGAAGACTCATGAACTGCTTCTCAGTTCTGAAATAGTCATATGGTTATTATTGTATTATTGAAAAAAATGTATTTTTAACTAACAAAAAAGAATATGCCATCTCTGTCTGGGATGATGGGTAGATATTTGTAATCCAGATTTCCTAGAATCCCAGAGATCTTAGAAAGTATAGAGATCTATAAATAACATGGAATTATAGTTTTATGAGAGATGTAGTGGTAATTATATAGATCACCCAATTTCCTCAAGTAAAGATAAGAGACAATGGAATTATAATTTTTTTTAAATCTTGTCAAAAATCCTATGTGCTCTACTTGTGTCAGCTGTTATCCAACTAGAAGCAGATGAATGATATATTAGATTGTGTAGTTCCTGAAATATCAGAATATAATGCTGCATCCCTTTGGGTGGCGGGATAAAGGGGGGCAAGACTGTCTGTTAGAAGGGTGGCATTGACAGACTCCCAAGGTCACACTGTATGAACAGCTGCGTCCATGAGCTTGCTTAAATATAATATCAGTGCAGCATTGCATATCTGTACAGACAGGGTGGTGGTACTGAGCTGGGCTCTGGCTAGGAGGGGGTTAGTCCTATGGGGCCTACGGCTATTATTAGAGGTGGGATGTAAAGCATTATTCCCATTAGATACATTGGCATGTAATACTTAAGAGCTGTACCCAGCCCCCTCTGTAAACTGACATATCTCCAAATGAAGGGAGGGGGGAATGTCCTCCAGTGCTGTGTGACAATGTGACAAAGCAGGTACCACTTAAGTGACAAATGACAAACAGATTAAATGTGATCACATCTTGTAGCTGACCATCATACTCATATTTATATCCAAGCAAAATACAATAGGTCAGTAAAAAGTTTCCAACTTAAGACAGGTGCTATCTATTCATGCGGCACCAAAGAAGTCCAGAGACATCTGTTGCATCAAGGCAACACATATTTTGCCCACACACATAAATAAAGCACCACAAAAAAACTACAGTACCCGGAAAGTAAACCACCTGACAGCAAACTGCATCACCAAATGCATTCAAGCAATATCAAAAGTGGTGGCAATCTGCAGCTACTATAATGAGACTCGCTGGACTGAATGTATTATACAACTACTGTTTAAGTCAGTGGAAATAACATACATCTATATAAAGCAACCACCAGCAGCTTTTTGTAGGAACTTCTGTTCTCCCATGATGATGTAAAGATTTCCTGTTAATTGTAGGTCATGCTCGGTGTTAAGGGGACTGCCTTTCAAGGTAGAAAAATTTCCCAGAATTCCCTAGTGGAGCATCAATGGCTTTAAATCTCCACACGCCTATAAGGCGGCCATAATTGTCAAACTCTCTATAAAGAGAACTTTTACTTCCAGACCCTAGTCAATAGTCTAACCATCCAGGTGGAAAACAATGCTGTTTACAGTTTGGAATCTGTTCCTTCTGGAATAGATGTAGGTCATGCTTGGAGTTAAAGGGGTACCTTTCAAGGTAACAAAACGAGGCATTTGTTTTCCATTCCCCACCTTGGAAAACATATCATAGTATATAAGACTGTAAAATGACACAAGTTCATAAAGTCCAACCTTTAAGAATTAAACAAATGTTTTTTTCCCATAACCCGTGATCCAGGCCCCTCCTAAACATGTACATAGAGTCCATCATAACAACCTCCTGTGGCAGAGAGTTCCATAGTCTCATTGCTCTCACAGTAAAGAATCCCTATATATGGCGATGGTAGAATCGCTTCTACTCTAGGCGTAGAGGATGCCCCCTTGTCTTGGTCACAGGCCTAGGCATAAAAAGATCTTTGGAGAGATCCTTGTGCAGCCCAATCAGGTATGTGTGCATTGTAATGAGGTCTCCCCTCAGCTACCTTTTTCCTAAATGGAATATTCCCAATTTCTGTCCTTGTATTCTAGTCCCCACCACATTCCCCTAATAATCTTGGTTTGTCTCCTCTGCACTGTTCCAGTTATACTATGTCCTTTTTATACATTAGTGCCCAAAACTGTACACAATATTCCATGTGTGTTCTAACCAGTGATTTATATAAGGGAAAAACTATGTCTTTATTCATGAGAATATATTCCTTTCTTGATACATCCCATCATTTTATTTGCTTTAGCAGAAGCTGCCTGGCTGTGGTCACTAAAATTAAGATTACCATCCACTAATACCCAAAAGTCCTTTTTCAGCTGCAGTTTTACCAATTAATTGTCTGTTTAGAACATAATTGTCCTTTTTATTTCCATGGCCCAAGTGTATAACTTTACATTTATCTACATTAAACCTCATCAAACATTTCTCCATCCACTCCTCAAGCTTCCACAAATCCCTCTGTAATGCTAAACTATCAACGTCAGTATTAATTACTTTACACAGCTTAGTATCATCTGCAAATATTGAAACTTGACTGTGTTAACCCACTACAAGGTCATTAATAAAAATATTAAAAAGTGTCCCCAATACTGACCCCTATGTCACCCCACTGGTAACATCAACTAAGCCAATTGCTTTTCTAAATAAGTAACTGGGTATTTGCATATTTCTTAGTTTTCCTGAGCTGAGATGGTTGTTTCATTTACAGTTCCCACCTACTTTCTCCCCACTTTCACTTTCTGATATCTGCACATCCATAATGTAAAAATGTTGATTGAGTTCCATGTGTGTGTAAAATAGAATAAAAATATGGTCATGCAAAAAAATCCAGCAGTGTTGGATTTGTGCCAGCTGTCTGTGTCTGACATCTTCCAGGTCGCAACATGATCACATTTACTCTCATTAGGCGCAATGTGGTAGCACAACATTCTAGTCTTATGTAGCATGAGCACTTGTCACCATGTAGCCTTAGCTATTTGCCATCCAGGGTACTAGAGGGTGAAAACGGAGGCTACAATAACAGACATACTTGTTGTTGTTGTTATTTTTTTTTCTACAGATTTGTAGCTATATTGTAAAAACACAATCACACATGTGATAACTTGATAAATGATTCTAAGACTGGGTGTATAAGCGAAAATTAGATCTTTAAGCTCTGAAGGAGGGGGCCCTAAGTACAGGGGGCAGACACGTGACCCCTGCACTGAAATATGTCTCGGTTTGTTTGACCTCTGCTTGGAGGACATAGCTGAGGGATGTTTCTGTCATCTCCTTACTGCAGCCGCTACTTTCCCTGCTTTTTCATCTACCTCTTTGCTTTTATTGAGTGCATTTATTTTACATTTAAGTCTATGAACTTGTGAAAATCTGCAAAGAAATTTTGTATTGATTTCATTAAGCTTTTTCTTGAAAAAATCTGTAATTGTGCATAAAAATGTAGGGATTTTGTGTGGTTTCCCATTCCTTTTTTCCAAATCAAACAAACCAACGCATCTACAGTTAACTTTAGGAACTTCATTTATGGTTTATTTCATGTGTTATTCATTTATTCCTGAGGATAATCTGGGTTGTTGTTATTTTCATTAATAAAGGCTATAACAATATAAGAATAGGTAAGAAAGATTTGTAGCTCACCAATCGGTCCTGTTCGTTTGTGCAGGAAATCCACGTTGACGCAACGTACAATCCAAGTCCTCGTAGAAAAAACGGAGATCCGCACCAAACCAGGATAAAAAAATTTCTTGTCCTGTTGGACTTTATTATATAATATATTTAAAATTTAAACATGGCATGTCCCCTAGACCATATAGAGGAAGAAAACCTACGCGTTTCAAGTGCACGAGGCACTCTTAGTCATGGTTGAAATGTTTGTGGAGGTTATCGGGATATATACCTGTTTCCGGAAAAGGTCCCGATCACATGATCCAGGGAGATTTCCAAAACATGGAAAATCTCCCATATGTTTATAAAAACAAAATAGAAGAAATATATGTAAGAAACCACAATGTGTACTCATATTAGAGATCCATATAACATCAAATGAGACAATAATTGTGTTAGTAACTATTATGGAAATTTCTGAAGACATGCAGCATTCCAGAGCATAGCGTCTTTCAATTGGACAGAGTCTCACAATTCAAATTCTGTACTGGATTGTATAGGATCAGTATATACATCAATAACATATTAAAAGCTGGTATGCCATTTAGGATAATACAAACTCAATAATGGAACATAATCTCATGTTTGAAATTCATGCCCACTGGAAATCTGCTATTGAGGCAGAAAATCCAGTAGGCTTCGCGGTCTCGTAGGGTTTTACTACGGTCACCCCCCCTTTTGCCTGGGCGGATCTGTTCTATTGCACAAGCTGTAAGTGAGGCTACTCTCCCTTGGTGATGTTCTATAAAATGTCTGGCAGCACCGGATAGATTCTTGGTATAGGTATGTTCTCTCGACAAATTTTTGTTGCTGTTAGTGATGTCTCTAATATGTTCTAATAATCTTTGTTTAAACCTACGAACGGTGCTGCCAATGTATATCTTTTCACAAATAGTGCATTTTATTTGATAGACCACATAGTCACTGTTACAATTTAGGAAAGTTTTAATATTATGTACCTCCGTGTTCGTACTATTAGAGAACGTCTTAACCGGGGACACATAACTGCAAGATTTGCATGGATGAGAACCGCATTTAAAGAAACCCACATGACGCAACCAAGTGTGATTACTTTTAGTTTTTGTAGTAAACATACTAGGAGACACAAGGTTGCCAATTGTTGTATTTTTACGTGCTACAATCTTGCAGCCATCACTTAATATTTGAGATAAAACCTCATCCTCATATAAAATAGGGATGTGTTTATGGATGAGATTTTTTATACTGTAAAATTGATCTGAGAACTGTAACATTAAAAAAGGAGCCTTGTTGTCATCTTTAGTATGTGTTTTATTTCTATCCAACATGTAGTGACGATCTTTTTCGTCAACTATTTTCTCAGCTCGATCGAGCATCCAATGTGGGTATTTTCGTTTTTTAAGTCGATTCTGTATTTGTGTAGTTTCTTTTTTGTAGTCTGCGTGTAATGTACAGTTCCTCCTAGCCCGTGTAAACTCCCCCACAGGGATTGCCTTAGCCACATGTTTGGGGTGTGAGCTATCCGCATGCAATATAGTGTTCCCCGCAGTTTTTTTTTTTTTTTTTTTGCGGTGTGTGGTAGTGACAATTTTTGTCATCTCAACAACATTTAGTTCCAAATCCAAAAACACCGCATGACATGGGTCCATACACACAGTAAACTGTAAATTGAAAGGGTTGTCATTGATGTACTCGTCAAACATTGGCACGGCAGATACATCGCCCCTCCAAATAATGAGTATATCATCGATGTATCTGCCGTACCAATGCACCGACGAAAAAAACGGGTTGTCATCTGAGTAAATGAAACGCTCTTCCCAAAATGCCATAACAATATTTGCTAATGAGGGCGAAAATTTCGCCCCCATAGATACTCCTCGTGTTTGGAGGTAAAAAACACCATCAAATGTGAAAAAATTATGTGTTATGAGATACCATGTGGTCTCCTTGATAAACAATTTACAGTTTTCGCTATAATCGCTGTATTTATTTAAATGGTATGAAAGAGCATCCATGGCAACTTGGTGGGGTATGGAGGTGTACAACGACACTACGTCACATGTGACCCAGTGTGAATCGGGTGTCCATATGATATTTTGTATACCTCGTAAAACATCTGTAGTGTCTTGTAAATATCCAGGTATACGTTTGACCAGTGGCTGTAGGTGCACATCAAGCCACTGGCACAAACGTTCATTAAGTGATCCAATGCCCGCAATTATTGGTCTCATTGGGGGTAAAGTAGCATCCTTGTGAATTTTTGGAAGTGCATGTAATATAGGGGTAATGGGGTGTTTGATTTTAATATATTCACCCTGTTTTTCAGTCAGGACACCCAGAGCTAAACCCTCATCTATATGTTGAAATAATATTTTAGAAAAGGAATTGGTAGGATTGGAAGGAAGTGGTCTATAAGTAACGATGTCTTGTAGTAATATTAGTATTTGTGCCCTATACATATCCTTACCCATAACTACCACTGTACCCCCCTTGTCTGCCATTTTGATAACTCTCTGATCATCGTGTTGTAATTCTTTAAGAGCTTTTCTATGTTTATTACTTAGGTTGGGTTTATTGGGAGATTTATTATTATATAATTTGAGTAATTCCCTCTCTATAGTATCCTGAAATTTATCCATTGCCTCCACTCTAGTCTGTATAGGGTAGAAGTCCGGATTTGGCACCCTAAAATTACAATTACTCTCATTAATATAGCCTCTATCTTCACTATGTTCATTCAATTTTGACAACATAAAAATGACATTTTGATCCGAAAAATTCAAATCGCAATATTTGTTAGTGAATGGTATGTCATTCTTTATAGAGCATAATCCCTCCTGAACAAAAAAATGTTTGCGTATAGTCAATCTGCGGACAAAGTTATTAATGTCCTTGAGCGTAGTAAAAAGGTCAAAATTTGAGGAAATAGAAAAGTTTAATCCGAGGGACAAAACTTCAATTTGCTCCACAGACAGAGGAATATCTGAGAGGTTCAATACATCAAGAACATCATTGGTATGTACATCTGG
The DNA here is from genome assembly GCF_040894005.1 of Engystomops pustulosus. Taxonomy (NCBI): domain Eukaryota; kingdom Metazoa; phylum Chordata; class Amphibia; order Anura; family Leptodactylidae; genus Engystomops; species Engystomops pustulosus. The sequence goes on along the minus strand of NC_092416.1, from coordinate 132,689,890 downwards.
CTTTTGTATAGACATTTCCGTGTTATTTGTCTTTTGACTTATTTCACAGGTTGGTGTCTTAATTTTCTCTGCGGAGGTGAATTTTTCTTTTTTACGGTTGCGTCCTCCTCGTCTGATGCGTTTTTTGACGTTTTTTTCTTGTTCACCTTTTTTTCTTTTTTATAATATGAGGTTGTTTGTCTCTCGTTATTTTTACGTTGTTGTGTTTCTGTTTCTGAAACTTCTGTATCAATATTGGATGCCTCTGATGAATTGAAATTCACTTTTGGTTGTTTAGACGTTTTATTTGGATATTTTTTCAGGATGGAGCGGGGAGTATCCCACGGCTGATCTCTTCTACCCCATTCGTACACCTGGTTGTAAGTATAATCAAATGAGTCTCTTTTGAACTTTTTTTTCTTAGTTTCCATGATGGTTTTTTCTAGGTTATCTATTAAGGTCTTAAGTTTGTTTTCGATTTCCTGAAAGCTGTTATCATCGATTTCCATTTTTAAATTTTGTTTAACAGTTGTGATGTTATTGGATAATTCTTGTAACTTTTTGTCCTCATGTAAAATAATTAGTTTCATCAATTCGCTAGAACAATTAGACAAAATATTGTTCCATGAGGTAACAAAATCTTCCGAGTACACATAAGTCGGTATTTTTTTTAAACGAAGTCCTCTAGGGATCATGTCTTTACTGACATAATTGTCCAAAGTCGTCCGGTCCCACCATATAATGCATTCCTGTGTTACTAAATCTTCCAGATTTTTAGTCATGTGTTTTACATCCAATCCTTCGGAAGTTTGCAACAAATCATCGTTTTTAAAGACTTGTGCGGCTTTGACCAATCGGTCCTCATTCACACTGGTGGTGCCGGTGGCCATGTCTTCACAGTGATTGATAGTGATGAGACAAAAGCCTGGTCATCACAGGGGACTATGCCAATCAGAAATATTCTGAAAAAGGGAGCTTAAACAAAACAAGAGCGTCCAATATAAGAATAGGTAAGAAAGATTTGTAGCTCACCAATCGGTCCTGTTCGTTTGTGCAGGAAATCCACGTTGACGCAACGTACAATCCAAGTCCTCGTAGAAAAAACGGAGATCCGCACCAAACCAGGATAAAAAAATTTCTTGTCCTGTTGGACTTTATTATATAATATATTTAAAATTTAAACATGGCATGTCCCCTAGACCATATAGAGGAAGAAAACCTACGCGTTTCAAGTGCACGAGGCACTCTTAGTCATGGTTGAAATGTTTGTGGAGGTTATCGGGATATATACCTGTTTCCGGAAAAGGTCCCGATCACATGATCCAGGGAGATTTCCAAAACATGGAAAATCTCCCATATGTTTATAAAAACAAAATAGAAGAAATATATGTAAGAAACCACAATGTGTACTCATATTAGAGATCCATATAACATCAAATGAGACAATAATTGTGTTAGTAACTATTATGGAAATTTCTGAAGACATGCAGCATTCCAGAGCATAGCGTCTTTCAATTGGACAGAGTCTCACAATTCAAATTCTGTACTGGATTGTATAGGATCAGTATATACATCAATAACATATTAAAAGCTGGTATGCCATTTAGGATAATACAAACTCAATAATGGAACATAATCTCATGTTTGAAATTCATGCCCACTGGAAATCTGCTATTGAGGCAGAAAATCCAGTAGGCTTCGCGGTCTCGTAGGGTTTTACTACGGTCACCCCCCCTTTTGCCTGGGCGGATCTGTTCTATTGCACAAGCTGTAAGTGAGGCTACTCTCCCTTGGTGATGTTCTATAAAATGTCTGGCAGCACCGGATAGATTCTTGGTATAGGTATGTTCTCTCGACAAATTTTTGTTGCTGTTAGTGATGTCTCTAATATGTTCTAATAATCTTTGTTTAAACCTACGAACGGTGCTGCCAATGTATATCTTTTCACAAATAGTGCATTTTATTTGATAGACCACATAGTCACTGTTACAATTTAGGAAAGTTTTAATATTATGTACCTCCGTGTTCGTACTATTAGAGAACGTCTTAACCGGGGACACATAACTGCAAGATTTGCATGGATGAGAACCGCATTTAAAGAAACCCACATGACGCAACCAAGTGTGATTGCTTTTAGTTTTTGTAGTAAACATACTAGGAGACACAAGGTTGCCAATTGTTGTATTTTTACGTGCTACAATCTTGCAGCCATCACTTAATATTTGAGATAAAACCTCATCCTCATATAAAATAGGGATGTGTTTATGGATGAGATTTTTTATACTGTAAAATTGATCTGAGAACTGTAACATTAAAAAAGGAGCCTTGTTGTCATCTTTAGTATGTGTTTTATTTCTATCCAACATGTAGTGACGATCTTTTTCGTCAACTATTTTCTCAGCTCGATCGAGCATCCAATGTGGGTATTTTCGTTTTTTAAGTCGATTCTGTATTTGTGTAGTTTCTTTTTTGTAGTCTGCGTGTAATGTACAGTTCCTCCTAGCCCGTGTAAACTCCCCCACAGGGATTGCCTTAGCCACATGTTTGGGGTGTGAGCTATCCGCATGCAATATAGTGTTCCCCGCAGTTTTTTTTTTTTTTTTTTTGCGGTGTGTGGTAGTGACAATTTTTGTCATCTCAACAACATTTAGTTCCAAATCCAAAAACACCGCATGACATGGGTCCATACACACAGTAAACTGTAAATTGAAAGGGTTGTCATTGATGTACTCGTCAAACATTGGCACGGCAGATACATCGCCCCTCCAAATAATGAGTATATCATCGATGTATCTGCCGTACCAATGCACCGACGAAAAAAACGGGTTGTCATCTGAGTAAATGAAACGCTCTTCCCAAAATGCCATAACAATATTTGCTAATGAGGGCGAAAATTTCGCCCCCATAGATACTCCTCGTGTTTGGAGGTAAAAAACACCATCAAATGTGAAAAAATTATGTGTTATGAGATACCATGTGGTCTCCTTGATAAACAATTTACAGTTTTCGCTATAATCGCTGTATTTATTTAAATGGTATGAAAGAGCATCCATGGCAACTTGGTGGGGTATGGAGGTGTACAACGACACTACGTCACATGTGACCCAGTGTGAATCGGGTGTCCATATGATATTTTGTATACCTCGTAAAACATCTGTAGTGTCTTGTAAATATCCAGGTATACGTTTGACCAGTGGCTGTAGGTGCACATCAAGCCACTGGCACAAACGTTCATTAAGTGATCCAATGCCCGCAATTATTGGTCTCATTGGGGGTAAAGTAGCATCCTTGTGAATTTTTGGAAGTGCATGTAATATAGGGGTAATGGGGTGTTTGATTTTAATATATTCACCCTGTTTTTCAGTCAGGACACCCAGAGCTAAACCCTCATCTATATGTTGAAATAATATTTTAGAAAAGGAATTGGTAGGATTGGAAGGAAGTGGTCTATAAGTAACGATGTCTTGTAGTAATATTAGTATTTGTGCCCTATACATATCCTTACCCATAACTACCACTGTACCCCCCTTGTCTGCCATTTTGATAACTCTCTGATCATCGTGTTGTAATTCTTTAAGAGCTTTTCTATGTTTATTACTTAGGTTGGGTTTATTGGGAGATTTATTATTATATAATTTGAGTAATTCCCTCTCTATAGTATCCTGAAATTTATCCATTGCCTCCACTCTAGTCTGTATAGGGTAGAAGTCCGGATTTGGCACCCTAAAATTACAATTACTCTCATTAATATAGCCTCTATCTTCACTATGTTCATTCAATTTTGACAACATAAAAATGACATTTTGATCCGAAAAATTCAAATCGCAATATTTGTTAGTGAATGGTATGTCATTCTTTATAGAGCATAATCCCTCCTGAACAAAAAAATGTTTGCGTATAGTCAATCTGCGGACAAAGTTATTAATGTCCTTGAGCGTAGTAAAAAGGTCAAAATTTGAGGAAATAGAAAAGTTTAATCCGAGGGACAAAACTTCAATTTGCTCCACAGACAGAGGAATATCTGAGAGGTTCAATACATCAAGAACATCATTGGTATGTACATCTGGCTTTTGTATAGACATTTCCGTGTTATTTGTCTTTTGACTTGTTTCACAGGTTGGTGTCTTAATTTTCTCTGCGGAGGTGAATTTTTCTTTTTTACGGTTGCGTCCTCCTCGTCTGATGCGTTTTTTGACGTTTTTTTCTTGTTCACCTTTTTTTCTTTTTTATAATATGAGGTTGTTTGTCTCTCGTTATTTTTACGTTGTTGTGTTTCTGTTTCTGAAACTTCTGTATCAATATTGGATGCCTCTGATGAATTGAAATTCACTTTTGGTTGTTTAGACGTTTTATTTGGATATTTTTTCAGGATGGAGCGGGGAGTATCCCACGGCTGATCTCTTCTACCCCATTCGTACACCTGGTTGTAAGTATAATCAAATGAGTCTCTTTTGAACTTTTTTTTCTTAGTTTCCATGATGGTTTTTTCTAGGTTATCTATTAAGGTCTTAAGTTTGTTTTCGATTTCCTGAAAGCTGTTATCATCGATTTCCATTTTTAAATTTTGTTTAACAGTTGTGATGTTATTGGATAATTCTTGTAACTTTTTGTCCTCATGTAAAATAATTAGTTTCATCAATTCGCTAGAACAATTAGACAAAATATTGTTCCATGAGGTAACAAAATCTTCCGAGTACACATAAGTCGGTATTTTTTTTAAACGAAGTCCTCTAGGGATCATGTCTTTACTGACATAATTGTCCAAAGTCGTCCGGTCCCACTCTCTAATATGAGTACACATTGTGGTTTCTTACATATATTTCTTCTATTTTGTTTTTATAAACATATGGGAGATTTTCCATGTTTTGGAAATCTCCCTGGATCATGTGATCGGGACCTTTTCCGGAAACAGGTATATATCCCGATAACCTCCACAAACATTTCAACCATGACTAAGAGTGCCTCGTGCACTTGAAACGCGTAGGTTTTCTTCCTCTATATGGTCTAGGGGACATGCCATGTTTAAATTTTAAATATATTATATAATAAAGTCCAACAGGACAAGAAATTTTTTTATCCTGGTTTGGTGCGGATCTCCGTTTTTTCTACGAGGATAACAATATAAGCTCTATTATTATTATTATTACCATATTATTATTATTAATGCAACCCTAACTACTTGCTCTTTTTATTTTTATTGCTAAAAACTTTTTTGTATATAGGCAGTCCCCGGGTACATACAAGAGATGCAGAGAGCTTCACCAGAGGCAGGGCCACATCTGCCATGAGGTGACATGAGAATCTTGCCTCAGACGCAGTGGCGTAACTAGGAATGGCAGGGCCCCATAGCAGGCTTCGGCATGGGGCCCCCCTTCCCACTTAAAAATGATACATATTTGTATAGTCACACATGCGAGTTACAATGACACATTTGTACACTTATGCACATATGCTGCTCATATAGAGCATACAGTGCCTACAAGTAGTATTCAACCCCCTGCAGATTTATCAGGTTTGATAAGAAGCAAATAAGTTACAGCCTTCAAATTTCAAACAAGAGCAGGATTTATTAACAGATGCATAAATCTTACAAACCAAAGAGTTATGTTGCTCTGTTAAATTTTAATAAATTTTAAACATAAAAGTGTGGGTCATTTATTATTCAACCCCTTAAACCACCAGAATTCTGTTTGGTTCCCCTGAAGTATTAAGAAGTAGTTCAGGCACAAAGAACAAAGAGCTTCACATGTTTGGATTAATTATCTGTTTTTCCAGCCTTTTCTGACTATTTAAGACCCTCCCCAAACTTGTGAACAGCACTCATACATGGTCAACATGGGAAAGACAAAGGAACATTCCAAGGCCATTAGAGACAAGATCGTGGAGGGTCACAAGGCTGGCAAGGGGTACAAAACCCTTTCCAAGGAGTTGGGCCTACCTGTCTCCACTGTTGGGAGCATCATCCGGAAGTGGAAGGCTTATGGAACTACTGTTAGCCTTCCACGGCCTGGACAGCCTTTGAAAGTTTCCTCTCGCGCTGAGGCCAGGCTTGTCCGAAGAGTCAAGGCTAACCCAAGGACAACAAGGAAGGAGCTCCAGGAAGATCTCATGGCAATGGGGACATTGGTTTCAGTCAATACCATAAGTAACGTACTCCACCGCAATGGTCTACGTTCCAGACAAGCACGTAAACTACCTTTACTTTCAAAGCGTCATGTCAAGGCTCGTTTACAGTTTGCTCATGATCACTTGGAGGACTCTGAGGACTGGTTCAAGGTTCTCTGGTCTGTTGAGACCAAGATCGAGATCTTTGGTGCCAACCACACACGTAACGTTTGGAGACTGGATGGCACTGCATACGACCCCAAGAATACCATCCCTACAGTCAAGCATGGTGGTGGCAGCATCATGCTGTGGGGCTGCTTCTCAGCCAAGGGGCCTGGACACCTGGTCCGCATCCATGGGAAGATGGATAGCACAGCCTACTTGGAGATTTTGGCCAAAAACCTCCGCTCCTCCATCAAGGATCTTAAGATGTGTCGTCATTTCATCTTCCAACAAGACAACGACCCAAAGCACACAGCCAAGAAAACCAAGGCCTGGTACAAGAGGGAAAAAATCAAGGTGTTGCAGTGGCCTAGTCAGTCTCCTGACCTTAACCCAATTGAAAACTTGTGGAAGGAGCTCAAGATTAAAGTCCACATGAGACACCCATGAGAACCTAGATAACTTGGAGAAGATCTGCATGGAGGAGTGGGCCAAGATAACTCCAGAGACCTATGCCGGCCTGATCAGGTCTTATAAAAGACGATTATTAGCTGTAATTGCAAACAAGGGTTATTCCACAAAATATTAAACCTAGGGGTTGAATAATAATTGACCCATACTTTTATGTTTTAAATTTATTAAAATATAACTAAGCAACATAATTTTTTGGTTTGTAAGATTTATGCATCTGTTAATAAATCCTGCTCTTGTTTGAAGTTTGAAGGCTCTAACTTATTTGCTTCTTATCAAACCTGATAAATCTGCAGGGGGTTGAATACTACTTGTAGGCACTGTATACACACATACAGTGACATTTACAAACACACAGCATATATACACACATACAGTATATGCAGACACCATACACTGTATACACATACAACATATACACATCACAGATGCTGCATATATACATCACATATATGTTATATACATATTATGATGTACAAAGTGCAGCATAATATGGATATAATGATGCACATCCTCCACTCTTTAGTGTGTCAGGTCGGATGCTGGGGCCCCCCGACTCTGTGGGCCCCATGGCGTTTTCTATGGCTGCTACCACTGTAGTTACGCCCCTGCTCAGACGGCAGATGTCCGAGCCTTGAGGGGGGTGGCAAAATGTGGGACCATACTGTGGGGCCACAGGGAAAATCAATTGCAAAGAGCCACGAAAATGAAGAGGGCGCCAACGATGGTGTGGGAGCGTGACTGTAGCCGAGGTTAGTAACAGCTTTATTTTTAGAAGTGGCTAAGCAACACAAAGACAAGGGGCTGCATATTATATAAGTGGTGCTGTATATTATAGAAAAGGGGGGGTTATATAATAAAATAGGGGCTACATTTAATATAAGGGGGCTGCATATTATAATATTAGAGGACTGTATATAATATAATATGGGAGCTGCATATTATATAATAAGGGGCTGCATATTATAAAGTAATGGGGGCTGTATGTAATAGAAGGGGGCTACATATTAATTAATATATCATATATATTTATATATATATTTAAAATTAAGAGGATGCTGTATAAGATATATGAAAACAGCAACATCCCAAGATTCAGTTAAAACCCAATATATATAATGTAACAATCTTAATGTGTTGCACACTTGGCTCCTAGGAGCTAACAACGGCTCAGGACCGGTCCACAAACAGTCCCACAATTAAAACAAAAGAAAGAGAAAAATTACTCTGACCGGAGCTCCAACAATCCTTTATAAATTCTTTATGAATCCAACACGGTATATTGCTTGACGCATCGATCTTTTTCAATGAGTATTGCACGTCTCCACAGGTTTCTGACAAGAATAGGTCACCATTCAGACCAACTCCATTGCGTTTCCTAATCCTACTTCATTGCCATCTCTCTTTAAGACAATTTCACTAGAAGAAATACGCGTACGGATAGTGTAGTATATTCTTTGTAGTTTAAAATTTTATTAAAAATATACTCACAAAACATTTGTAAAAATGCGCATATCTAGACATAAGCAGGACGCCAGTCACACATGTCCACCCGGTTCCGGAAGAACCTGTGGAGACGTGCAATGCTCATTGAAAAAGATCGATGCGTCAAGCAATATACCGTGTTGGATTCATAAAGAATTTATAAAGGATTGTTGGAGCTCCGGTCAGAGTAATTTTTCTCTTTCTTTTGTTTTAATATATATAATGAATGGGGATGCAATACGCACTATAATTAATTCAGGGACATATATTATTATTATTATTATTATAAACTAAGAAGGGCCACTCTGTGGACTCTATATCCACTGTGGGGGGCAGGGGTGGCGGAGTGGTCCATTGTATCGTGAGGTTTGAATGATTTAGGAACACTGCAGGAACTCAGAGGGCACACAGAGAGGTCAGTCTGTAAGTCGGTTGTCCTTAAGTTGTATTCTTTTGTTATATATTTTTCGGGGTGGATTTTTGGATTGCACCTTATACATGTAATCTTTTATTATGAGCATTGGCTACAGGGTTGGGCTGATCAAGGTCACATGGAGAAAATCTTTAGAGTGAAACAATACAGTGTTCTGTCATTACCTTCTGGTTATGTATTTGGGTGCAAAATCACACCATATGGAAATTAAAGCCTAACTACAATTTTAACGAAATTGCATAAATCAATAATAAAGATAATAATAATCAGCTTTCTCTCCGCCTCATATTGTGGCCCTATCAAATTGTACCTTCCCCCTTATTATGTGGCCCCCTTGCCTCCTTCTTGTTGCTGTGTAATTATAAAATTACATAAATAACATCAGTCTTTCCCTGTTTACACACAGCTCTCCTCTTTTGTTTTTACTGCTGCTACTATCACAGCAGCGCAGAGGTCTCTGCATCAGTATTTAACTCTCTTTTAGAGTTGAAGTTCCCAGAACATACATCCTGTTGTTTGCGGCAGTGGGCAGAGTTCGAAATCTGGGATTATTTCAACAAGTCCGGGCTGGTTGGAAAATATGGGATGAGTTAATCATTAGCCTCCTTTCATAATTTCTATGCTGAGAGTGCAGATACATTGCTCACTATCGGAGAAAGAAGGAGGAGAAAAAGGCACAGAAAAGTTGTTCCACTTAATGAAGTTTATTTATCACCTCATTATCTTTTCATTACTCCAAAAAAATACTTAAAATATGTAGTTTCAAAGAAAAAAAGTTCTA